>NW_027510381.1:0-34271 GCF_048772815.1 Callospermophilus lateralis
GTTCCAAATTCATTTATCTATATAGGAGAGAACAGAGGGACACCTAAAAATAAAAACTGCTACTGTAAACGAACGCTTAAACCTAGAAGAGCAAAATTTGGTGAACCAAGTGGGATTTGTGTACTTGTCATTACCACCAAGTATCATCAAGATTGGGTGAAAAAATATTTGCTGGTATTTCGGAAACTCGTTATTTCTTAGAAGCCTTTCAACCCCTCTCAATGAAAGTGCTTTAGCACATCTGTGCATAGGGCTACTTGAAGGGGAAACAAAACATAGAGACAAAACTGAGAACTCCTTCATTTTTTCAAGTTTCAAAGAGCTACTACAGACCATGTTGGATTTAGAGTTCCGAATTCATCTATCTATATAAAAAAGAACAGAGTGAATCCTAAAAATAAAAACTGCTACTGTAAACGAACACTTCAACCTAGAAGAACACAATTAGGTGAGCAAAGTGGTATTTGTGTACTGATCATTACCACCAAGTATCATCATGATTGGGTGAAAAAATATTTGCTGATGTTTCGGAAACTCGTTATTTCTTAGAAGCTTGGGAAACCCTCTAAATGAAAGTGCTTTTCCACAGCCTGTGCCTAGGTCTACTTGAAGAGGGAACAAACCATAGAGACAAAACTGAGATCTCCTTTATTTTGTCAAGTTTCAAAGAGCTACTACAAACCATGTTGGATTTAGAGTTCCAAATTCATCTATCTATATAGGAGAGAACAGAGGGACACCTAAAAATATAAACTGCTACTCTAAACGAACGCTTCAACCTAGAAGAACCAAATTTGGTGAGTCAAGTGGGATTTGTGTACTGATCATTACCACCAGTATCATCTAGATTGGGTGAAAAAATATTTGCTGGTATTTCGGAAACTCGTTATTTCTTAGAAATTGGCAACCCCTTTCAATGAAAGTGCTTTTCCACAGTTTGAGCCTAGGGCTAGTTGAAGAGGAAACAAACCATAGAGACAAAACTGAGAACTCTTTTATTTTGTCAAGTTTCAAAGAGCTACTACAAACCATGTTGGATTTAGAGTTCCAAATTCATCTATCTATATAGGAGAGAACAGAGGGAAACCTAAAAATAAAAACTGCTCTTGTAAACGAACGCTTCAACCTAGAAGAGCAAAATTCGGTGAGCCAAGTGGGATTTGTGTACTTGTAGATACCACTAAGTATCATCAAGATTGGGTGAAAAAATATTTTCCGGTATTTCGGAAACCCGTAATTTTTTGGGAGCTTGGCAAACCCTTTCAATGAAAGTGCTTTTCCACAGTCTCTGCTTAGTTCTACTTGAAGAGGACAAATCATAGAGACAAAACTGAGAACTCCTTTATATTGTCAAGTTTCAAAGAGCTACTACAAACCATGTTGGATTTAGAGTTCCAAATTCATCTATCTATATAGAAGAGAGCATAGGGACACCTAAAAATATAAACTGCTTCTGTAAACGAACGCTTCAACCTAGAACAACAAAATTTGGTGAGCCAAGTGGGATTTGTGTACTTGTCATTACCACCAAGTATCATCAAGATTGGGTGAAAAAATAATTGCTGGTATTTCGGAAACTCGTTATTTCTTAGAAGCCTGGCAACCCCTCTCAATGAAAGTGCTTTTCCACAGTCTCTGCCTAGTGCTACTGGAAGAGGAAACAAAACATAAAGACAAAACTGAGGACGTCTTCATTTTGTCAAGTTTCAAATAGCTACTAAAATCCATGTTGGATTTGAGTTGCAAATTCATCTATCTATATAAAAAAGAACAGAGTGAAACCTAAAAATAAAAACTGCTACTGTAAACGAACGCTTTAACCTAGAAGAAAAAAATGTGGTGAGCCAAGTGGGATTTGTGTACTGATCATTACCACAACGTATCATCAAGATTGGGTGAAAAAATATTTGCTGGTATTTCGAAAACTCGTTATTTCTTAGAAGGCTGGCAACCCCTCTCAATGAAATTGCTTTTGCACAGTCTGTATTAGGGCTACTTGAAGAGGAAACAAAACATAGGACAAAACTGAGAACTCCTTCATTTTGTCAAGTTTCAAAGAGCTACTACAAACCATGTTGGATTTAGAGTTCCAAATTCATCTATCTATATAAAGAGAACAGAGTGAAACCTAAAAATAAAAACTGCTACTGTAAACGAACGCTTCAACCTAGAAGAACAAAATTTGGTGAGTCAAGTGGGATTTGTGTACTTGTTATTACCACCAAGTATCATCAAGATTGGGTGAAAAAATATTTGCTGGTATTTCGTAAACTCGAAATTTCTTGGAAGCTCGGCAACCCATTTCAATGAAAGTGCTTTTCCACAGTCTCTGCTTAGGGCTACTTGAAGAGGAAACAAATCGTAGAGACAAAACTGAGAACTCCTTTATGTTGTCAAGTTTCAAAGATCTACTACAAACGAAGTTGGATTTAGAGTTCCAAATTCATCTATCTATATAGGAGAGAACAGAGGGACACCTAAAAATATAAACTGCTACTGTAAACGAACGCTTCAACCTAAAAGAACAAAATATGGTGACTCAAGTGGGACTTGTGTACTGATCATTATCACCAAGTATCATCAAAATTGGGTGAAAAAATATTTGCTGGTATTTTGGAAACTCGTTATTACTTAGAAGCTTGGCAACCCCTCTCAATGAAAGTGCTTTTCCAAAGTCTGTGCCTAGGGCTACTTGAAGAGGAAACAAACCATAGAGACAAAACTGAGAACTCCTTTATTTTGTCAAGTTTCAAAGAGCTACTACAAACCATTTTGGATTTAGAGTTCCAAATTCATCTATCTATATAGAAGAGAACAGAGTGAAACGTAAATATAAAAACTGCTACTGTGAGACGAACGCTTCAACCTGGAAGAACAAAATTTGGTGAGCCAAGTGGGATTGGTGTACTAATCATTACCCCCAAGTATCATCAAGATTGGGAGAAAAAATATTTGCTGGTATTTCGGAAACTCATTATTTCTTAGAAGCTTGGCAACCCCTCTCAATGAAAGTGCTTTTCCACAGTCTGTGCCTAGGGCTACTTGAAGAGGAAACGAACCATAGGGACAAAAGTGAGAACTCCATAATTTTGTCAAGTTTCAAAGAGCTACTACAAACCATGTTGGATTTAGAGTTCCAAATTCATCTATCTATATAGGATAGAACAGAGTGAAACCTAAAAATAAAAACTGCTACTGTAAACGAACGGTTCAACCAAGAAGAAAAAAATTTGGTGAGCCAAGTGGGATTTCTGTTCTTGTCATTACCACCACGTATCATCAAGATTGGGTGAAAAAGAATTTGCTGGTATTTCGGAAACTCGTAATTTCTTGGAAGCTTGGCAACTCCTTTCAATGAAAGTGCTTTTCCACAGTCTCTGCTGAGGGGGACTTGATGAGGAAACAAATCATAGAGAAAAAACTCAGAACTACTTTTTTTTTGTCAAGTTTCAAAACGCTACTACAAACCATGCTTGATTTAGAGTTCCAAATTCAGCTCTCAATATAGGAGAGAACAGAAGGAAACCTACATATATAAACTGCTACTGTAAACGAACACTTCAACATAGAAGAACACAACTTGGTGAGCCAAGTGGGATTTGTATACTGATCATTACCACCAAGTATCATCAAGATTGGGTGAAAAAATATTTGCTGGTATTTCGGAAACTCGTTATTTCTTAGAAGCTTGGGATACCCTCTCAATGGACGTGCTTTTCCACAGTCTGTGCCTAGGGCTACTTGAAGAGGAATCAAACCATAGAGACAAAACTGAGAACTCCTTTATTTTGTCAAGTTTCAAAGAGCTACTAAAAATCATGTTGGATTTAGATTTCCAAATTCATCTATCTATATAGGATAGAACAGAGTGAAACCTAAAAATAAAAACTGCTACTGTAAACGAACGCTTCAACCTAGAAGAACAAAATTTGGTGAGCCAAGTGGGATTTGTGTACTTGTCATTACCACCAAGTATCATCAAGATTGGGTGAAAAAATATTTGCTGGTATTTCGGAAACTCGTTATTTCTTAGAAGCTTGGGATACCCTCTCAATGGACGTGCTTTTCCACAGTCTGTGCCTAGGGCTACTTGAAGAGGAATCAAACCATAGAGACAAAACTGAGAACTCCTTTATTTTGTCAAGTTTCAAAGAGCTACTAAAAATCATGTTGGATTTAGATTTCCAAATTCATCTATCTATATAGGATAGAACAGAGTGAAACCTAAAAATAAAAACTGCTACTGTAAACGAACGCTTCAACCTAGAAGAACAAAATTTGGTGAGCCAAGTGGGATTTGTGTACTTGTCATTACCACAAAGTATCATCAAGATTGGGTGAAAAAATATTTGCTGGTATTTTGGAAACTCGTAATTTCTTGGAAGCTTGGAAACCCCTTTCAATGAAAGTGCTTTTTCCACAGTTTCTGCTTAGGGCTACTTGAAGAGGAAACAAATCCTAGAAACAAAACGGAGAACTGTTTTATTTTGTCAAGTTTCAAAGAGCTCCTACAAACCATGTTGGATTTAGAGTTCCAAATTCATCTATCTATATGGGAGAAAACAGAGTGACACCTAAAAATACAAACTGCTACTGTAAACGAACGCTTCAACATAGAAGAACAAAATTTGGTGAGTCAAGTGAGATTTGTGTACTGATCATTACCACCAAGTATCATCCAAGATTGGGTGAAAAAATATTTGCTGGTATTTTGCAAACACTTTATTACTTAGAAGTTTGGCAACACCTCTAAATGAAAGTGCTTTTCAACAGTCTATGCCTAGGGCTACTTGAAGAGGAAACAAACCATTGAGACAAAACTGAGAACTCTTTTATTTTATGAAGTTTCAAAGAGGTACTACAAACCATGTTGGATTTAGAGTTCCAAATTCATCTATCTATATCGGAGAGATCAGAGTAAAACCTAAAAATAAAAACTGCTACTGTAAACGAACGCTTCAACCTAGAAGAACAAAATTTGGTGAGCCAAGTGGGATTTGTGTACTTGTCATTAACACCAAGTATCATCAAGATTGGGTGAAACAATATTTGCTGGTATTTTCGGAAACTCATAATTTCTTGGAAGCTTGGCAACCCCTTTCAATGAAAGTGCTTTTCCACAGTCTTTGCTTAGGGCTTCTTGAAGAGGAAACAAATCATAGAGACAAAACTGAGAACTCCTTTATTTTCTCAAGTTTCAAGGGGCTACTACAAACCATGTTGGATTTAGAGTTCCAAATTTATCTATCTATATACCAGAGAACAGAGGGACACCTAAAAATATAAACTGCTACTGTAAACGAACGCTTCAACCTAGAAGAACCAAATTTGGTGAGTCAAGTGGGATTTGTGTACTGATCATTACCACCAAGTATACTCAATATTGGGTGAAAAAATATTTGCTGGTATTTCGAAACTCATTATTTCTTTAAAGCTTGGCAAACCCTCTCAATAAAAGTGCATTTCCACAGTCTGTGCCTAGGGCTACTTGAAAAAGAAACAAAATATAGAGACAAAACGGAGAACTATTTTATTTTGTCAAGTTTCAAAGAGATACTACAAACGATGTTGGATTAATAGTTCCAAATTCATCTATCTATATAGGAGAGAACAAAGTGAAACATAAAAATAAAAACTGCTACTCTAAACTAACGCTTCAACCTAGAAGAACAAAATTTGGTGAGCCAAGTGGGATTTGTGTATTTGTCATTATCACCACGTATCATCAAGATTGGGTGAAAAAGTATTTGCTGGTATTCGGAAACTCGTAATTTCTTGGAAGCTTGGGAACTCCTTTCAATGAAAGTGCTTTTCCACAGTCTCTGCTTAGGGCTACCTGAAGAGGAAACAAATCATAGACACAAAACTGAGAACTACTTTTTTTGTCAAGTTTCAAAGCGCTACTACAAACCATGCTTGATTTGGAGTTCCAAATTCACCTATCTATATAGGAGAGAACAGAGGGACACCTAAAAATATAAACTGCTACGGTAAACGAACGCTTCAACCAAGAAGAACACAGTTTGGTGAGTCAAGTGGGATTTATGTACTGATCATTACCACCAAGTATCATCAAGATGGGTGAAAAAATATTTGCTGGTATTTTGGAAACACGTTGTTTGTTAGAAGCTTGGCAACAACTCTCAATGAAAGTGCTTTTCCACAATTTGTGCCTAGGGCTACTTCAATAGGAAAGAAACTATAGAGACAAAACTGAGACTCCTTTATTTTGTCAAGTTTCAAAGAGCTACTACAAACCATGTTGGATTTAGTGTTCCAAATTCATCTATCTATATAGGAGAGAACAGAGTGAAACCTAAAAATAAAAACTGCTATTGTAAACGAACGCTACAGCCTAGAAGAACACAATTCGGTGAGAAAAGGGGGATTTGTGTACTGATCATTACCACCACGTATCATCAATATTGGGTGAAAAAATATTTGCTGCTATTTCGGAAACTCGTTATATCTTAGAAGCTTGGCAACCCCTCTCAATGAATGTGCTTTTCCCAAGTCTGTGCCTAGGGTTATTTGAAGAGGAAACAAACTATAGAGACAAAACTGAGCACTTTTATATTTTGTCAAGTTTCAAAGACATACTACAAACCATGTTGGATTTAGAGTTCCAAATCCATCCATCCATAGGGAGAGAACAGAGTGAAACCTAAAAATAAAAACTGCTACTGTAAACCAACGCTTCAACCTAGAAGAGCAAAATTTGGTGAGCCAAGTGGGATTTGTGTACTTGTCATTACCACCACGTATCGTCAAGATGGGTTACAAAGTATTTTCTGGTATTTCGGAAACTCGTAATTTCTTGGAAGCTTGGCAACTCCTTTCAATGAAAGTGCTTTTCCACAGTCTCTGCTTAGGGCTAATTGAAGAGGAAACAAATCATAGAGACAAAACTGAGAACTACTTTTTTTGTCAAGTTTCAAAGCGCTACTACAAACCATGCTGGATTTAGAGTTCCAAATTCATCTATCTATATAGGATAGTACAGAGTGAAACCTAAAAATAAAAACTGCTACTGCAGACGAAAGATTCAACATAGAAGAATAAAATTTGGTGAGCCAAGTGTGATTTGTGTAATTGTCATTACCACAAAGAATCATCAAGATTGGGTGAAAAAATATTTGCTGGTATTTCGGAAACTCGTAATTCCTTGGAATCTTGGCAACCCCTTTCAATGAAAGTGCTTTTCCACAGTCTCTGCTTAGGGCTACTTGAAGAGGAATCAAATCATAGACACAAAACTGAGAACTCTTTTATTTTGTCAAGTTTCAAAGAGCTACTACAAACCATTTTGGATTTACAGTTCCAAATTCATCTGTCTATATAGAAGAAAACAGAGTGAAACCTAAATATAAAAACTACTACTGTAGACGAACGCTTCAACCTAGAAGAACAAAATTTGGTGAGCCAAGTGAAACTGGTGTACTGATCATTACCCCCAAGTATCATCAAGATTGGGTGAAAAAATATTTGCTGGTATTTCAGAAACTCGTTATTTCTTAGAAGCTTGGAAACCCCTCTCAATGAAAGTGCCTTTCCTATGTCTCTGCCCAGGGCTACTTGAGGAAACAAACCATACGGACAAAACAGAGTACTCCTTTATTTTGTCATGTTTCAAAGAGGTAATACAAACCATGTTGGATTTAGAGTTCCAAACTCATCTATCTATGTAGGAGAGAACACGCAACCTAAAAATATAAACTGCTACTGTAAACTAACGCTTCAACCTAGAAGAACAAAATTTGGTGAGTCAAGTGGGATTTGTGTACCAATCATTACCACCAAGTATCAAAAAGATTGGGTGAAAAAATATATGCTGTTATTTCGGAAACTCGTTATTTCTTAGAAGCTTGGCAACCCCTTTCAATGAAAGTGCTTTTCCACAGTTAGTAACTAAGGCTACTTCAAGAGGAAGAAAACATAGATACAAAACTGAGAACTCCTTTATTTTGTCAAGATTCAAAGAGCTACTACAAACCATGTTGGATTTAGAGTTCCAAATTCATCTATCTATATAGGAGAGAACAGAGTGAAACATAAAAATAAAAATGCTACTGTAAACGAACGCTTCAACCTAGAAGAACACAATTTGGTGAGCCAAGTGGCATTTGTGTACTGAACATTACCACCAAGTATGATCAAGATTGGGTGAAAAAAATATTTGCTGGTATTTTGGAACTCGTTATTTGTTAGAAGCTTGGCAACCCCTCTCAATGAAAGTGCTTTTCCACAGTCTGTGCCTAGGGCTACTTGAAGAGGAATCAAACCATAGAGACAAAACTGAGAACTCCTTTATTTTGTCAAGTTTCAAAGAGCTACTACAAACCATGTTGGATTTAGAGTTCCAAATTCATCTATCTATATAGGAGAGAACAGAGTGAGACCTAAAAATAAAAACTGCTACTGTAAACGAACGCTTCAATCTAGAAGACAAAATTTGGTGAGCCTAGTGGGATTTGTGTACTTGTCATTAACACCAAGTATCATCAAGATTGGGTGAAACAATATTTGCTGGTATTTCGGAAACTCGTAATTTCTTGGAAGCTTGGCCACCCCTTTCAATGAAAGTGCTTTTCCACAGTCTCTGCTTAGGGCTACCTGAAGAGGAAACAAATCATAGACACAAAACTGAGAACTACTTTTTTTTGTCAAGTTTCAAAGCGCTACTACAAACCATGCTTGATTTGGAGTTCCAAATTCACCTATCTATATAGGAGAGAACAGAGGGACACCTAAAAATATAACTGCTACGGTAAACGAACGCTTCAACCAAGAAGAACACAGTTTGGTGAGTCAAGTGGGATTTATGTACTGATCATTACCACCAAGTATCATCAAGATGGGTGAAAAAATATTTGCTGGTATTTTGGAAACACGTTGTTTGTTAGAAGCTTGGCAACAACTCTCAATGAAAGTGCTTTTCCACAATTTGTGCCTAGGGCTACTTCAATAGGAAAGAAACTATAGAGACAAAACTGAGACTCCTTTATTTTGTCAAGTTTCAAAGAGCTACTACAAACCATGTTGGATTTAGTGTTCCAAATTCATCTATCTATATAGGAGAGAACAGAGTGAAACCTAAAAATAAAAACTGCTATTGTAAACGAACGCTACAGCCTAGAAGAACACAATTCGGTGAGAAAAGGGGCATTTGTGTACTGATCATTACCACCACGTATCATCAATATTGGGTGAAAAAATATTTGCTGCTATTTCGGAAACTCGTTATATCTTAGAAGCTTGGCAACCCCTCTCAATGAATGTGCTTTTCCCAAGTCTGTGCCTAGGGTTATTTGAAGAGGAAACAAACTATAGAGACAAAACTGAGCACTTTTATATTTTGTCAAGTTTCAAAGACATACTACAAACCATGTTGGATTTAGAGTTCCAAATCCATCCATCCATATGGGAGAGAACAGAGTGAAACCTAAAAATAAAAACTGCTACTGTAAACCAACGCTTCAACCTAGAAGAGCAAAATTTGGTGAGCCAAGTGGGATTTGTGTACTTGTCATTACCACCACGTATCGTCAAGATGGGTTACAAAGTATTTTCTGGTATTTCGGAAACTCGTAATTTCTTGGAAGCTTGGCAACTCCTTTCAATGAAAGTGCTTTTCCACAGTCTCTGCTTAGGGCTAATTGAAGAGGAAACAAATCATAGAGACAAAACTGAGAACTACTTTTTTTGTCAAGTTTCAAAGCGCTACTACAAACCATGCTGGATTTAGAGTTCCAAATTCATCTATCTATATAGGATAGTACAGAGTGAAACCTAAAAATAAAAACTGCTACTGCAGACGAAAGATTCAACATAGAAGAATAAAATTTGGTGAGCCAAGTGTGATTTGTGTAATTGTCATTACCACAAAGAATCATCAAGATTGGGTGAAAAAATATTTGCTGGTATTTCGGAAACTCGTAATTCCTTGGAATCTTGGCAACCCCTTTCAATGAAAGTGCTTTTCCACAGTCTCTGCTTAGGGCTACTTGAAGAGGAATCAAATCATAGACACAAAACTGAGAACTCTTTTATTTTGTCAAGTTTCAAAGAGCTACTACAAACCATTTTGGATTTACAGTTCCAAATTCATCTGTCTATATAGAAGAAAACAGAGTGAAACCTAAATATAAAAACTACTACTGTAGACGAACGCTTCAACCTAGAAGAACAAAATTTGGTGAGCCAAGTGAAACTGGTGTACTGATCATTACCCCCAAGTATCATCAAGATTGGGTGAAAAAATATTTGCTGGTATTTCGGAAACTCGTTATTTCTTAGAAGCTTGGAAACCCCTCTCAATGAAAGTGCCTTTCCTATGTCTCTGCCCAGGGCTACTTGAGGAAACAAACCATACGGACAAAACAGAGTACTCCTTTATTTTGTCATGTTTCAAACAGGTAATACAAACCATGTTGGATTTAGAGTTCCAAACTCATCTATCTATGTAGGAGAACACCTAAAAATATAAACTGCTACTGTAAACTAACGCTTCAACCTAGAAGAACAAATTTGGTGAGTCAAGTGGGATTTGTGTACCAATCATTACCACCAAGTATCAAAAAGATTGGGTGAAAAAATATATGCTGTTATTCGGAAACTCGTTATTTCTTAGAAGCTTGGCAACCCTTTCAATGAAAGTGCTTTTCCACAGTTTAGTAACTAAGGCTACTTCAAGAGGAAAGAAAACATAGATACAAAACTGAGAACTCCTTTATTTTGTCAAGATTCAAAGAGCTACTACAAACCATGTTGGATTTAGAGTTCCAAATTCATCTATCTATATAGGAGAGAACAGAGTGAAACATAAAAATAAAAATGCTACTGTAAACGAACGCTTCAACCTAGAAGAACACAATTTGGTGAGCCAAGTGGCATTTGTGTACTGAACATTACCACCAAGTATGATCAAGATTGGGTGACAAAAATATTTGCTGGTATTTGGAAACTCGTTATTGTTAGAAGCTTGGCAACCCCTCTCAATGAAAGTGCTTTTCCACAGTCTGTGCCTAGGGCTACTTGAAGAGGAATCAAACCATAGAGACAAAACTGAGAACTCCTTTATTTTGTCAAGTTTCAAAGAGCTACTACAAACCATGTTGGATTTAGAGTTCCAAATTCATCTATCTATATAGGAGAGAACAGAGTGAGACCTAAAAATAAAAACTGCTACTGTAAACGAACGCTTCAATCTAGAAGAACAAATTTGGTGAGCTAGTGGGATTTGTGTACTTGTCATTAACACCAAGTATCATCAAGATTGGGTGAAACAAATATTTGCTGGTATTTCGGAAACTCGTATTTCTTGGAAGCTTGGCAACCCTTTCAATGAAAGTGCTTTTCCACAGTCTCTGCTTAGGGCTACTTGAAGAGGAAACAAATCATAGAGACAAAACTGAGAACTCCTTTATTTTGTCAAGTTTTCAAAGAGCTACACAAAACCATGTTGGATTTAGAGTTCCAAATTCATCTATCTCTATAGGAGAGAACAGAGGGACATCTTAAAATATAAACTGCAACTGTAAACGAACGCTTCAACCCAGAAGAACAAAATTTGGTGAGTCAAGTGGGATTTGTGTGTCGATCATTACCACCAAGTATCATCAAGATTGGGTGAAAAAATATTTGCTGGCATTTCGGAAACTCGTTATTTCTTGGAAGCTTTTCAACCCCTTTCAATGAAAGTGCTTTTCCACAGTCTCTGCTTAGGGCTACTTGAAGAGGAAACAAACCATAGAGACAAAACTGAGAACTACTTTTTTTTCTGTCAAGTTTCAAAGAGCGAATACAAACCATGTTGTATTTAGAGTTCAAAATTCATCTATCTATATAGGAGAGAACAGAGGGAAACCTAAATATAAAAACGACTACTGTAGATGAACGCTTCAACCTAGAAGAACAAAATTTGGTGAGGCAAGTGGGATTTGTGTACTGATCATTACCACCAAGTATCATCAAGATTGGGTGAAAAAATATTTGCTGGTATTTCGGAAACTCGTTATTTCTTATAATCTTATCAACCCCTCTCAATGAAGTGCTTTTCCCAGTCTGTGCCTAGGGCTACTTGAAGAGGAAACAAACCGTTGAGACAAAACTGAGAAGTACTTTATTTTGTCAAGTTTCAAAGAGCTACTGCAAAACCATGTTGGATTTAGAGTTCCAAATTCATCTATCTATATAGGAGAGAACAGAGTGAAACCTAAATATAACAACTTCTACTGTAGACGAACCCTTAAACCTAGAGGAACAAAATTTGGTGAGCCAAGTGGGATTTTTGTACTGATCATTACCACAAGTATCATCAATATTGGGTGAGAAAATATTTGCTGCTCTTTCGGAAACTCGTTATTTCTTAGAAGACTCAACACCCCTCTCAATGAAAGTGCTTTTCCACAGTTTGTGTCTAGGGCTACATGAAGAGGAAACAAACCATGAAGACAAAACTGAGAACTCCTTTATTTTGTCAAGTTTCAAAGAGCTACTACAAACCATGTTGTATTTAGAGTTCCAAATTCATCTCTCTATATAGGAGAGAACCGAGAAAAACCTAAATATAAAAACTGCTACTGTAGACGAACGCTTCAACCTAGAAGAACAAAATTTGGTGAGCCAAGTGGGAATTGTGTACTGATCATTATCACCAAGTATCATCAAGATTGGGTGAAAAAATATTTGCTGGTATTTCGGAAACTCGTTATTTCGAAAAAGCTTGGAAGCCCCTCTCAATGAAAGTGCTTTTCCACAGTCTGTGCCTTGGGGAACTTGAAGAGGAACAAACCATAGAGACAAAACTGAGAACTCCTTTATTTTGTTAAGTTTCAAAGAGCTACTACAATCCATCTTGGATTTAGAGTTCCAAATTCATCTATCTATATAGGAGAGAACAGAGGGAAACCTAAAAATATAAACTGCTACTGTAAACGACGCTTCAACCTAGAAGAACAAAATTTGGTGAGTCAAGTGGCATTTATGTACCGATCATTGTCACCAAGTATCATCAAGATTGGGTGAAAAAAATATTTGCTGGTATTTCGGAAACTCGTTATTCCTTGGAAGCTTGGCAAACCTTTTCAATGCAAGTACTTTTCCACAGTCTGTGCCTAGGGCTATTGAAGAAAAAACAAATCATACAGACAAAACTGAGAACTACTTTATTTTGTCAACATTCAAGGAGCTACTACAAACCATGTTGGATGTAGAGTTCCAAATTCATCTATTTATATAGGAGAGAACAGAGAAAAACCTAAATATAAAAACTGCTACTGTAGACAAACGCTTTAACCTAGAAGAACAAAATTTGGTGAGCCAAGTGGGATTTGTGTACTGATCATTACCAATAAGTATCATCAAGATAGGGTGAAAAAATATTTGCTGCTATTTCGGAAACTCTTTATTTCTTAATAGCTTGGCAACCCCTCTCAATTAAAGTGCTTTTCCACAGTCTGTGCCCAGGGCTACTTGAAGAGGAAACAAACCATAGAGACCAAAACTGAGAACTCCATTTTATTTTGTCAAGTTTCAAAGAGCTACTACAAACTATGTTGGATTTTTGGATTTAGAGTTCCAAATTCATCTATCTATATAGGAGAGAACAGAGTGAAACATAAAAATAAAAATGCTACTGTAAACGAACGCTTCAACCTAGAAGAACACAATTTGGTGAGCCAAGTGGCATTTGTGTACTGAACATTACCACCAAGTATGATCAAGATTGGGTGACAAAAATATTTGCTGGTATTTTGGAAACTCGTTATTTGTTAGAAGCTTGGCAACCCCTCTCAATGAAAGTGCTTTTCCACAGTCTGTGCCTAGGGCTACTTGAAGAGGAATCAAACCATAGAGACAAAACTGAGAACTCCTTTATTTTGTCAAGTTTCAAAGAGCTACTACAAACCATGTTGGATTTAGAGTTCCAAATTCATCTATCTATATAGGAGAGAACAGAGTGAGACCTAAAAATAAAAACTGCTACTGTAAACGAACGCTTCAATCTAGAAGAACAAAATTTGGTGAGCCTAGTGGGATTTGTGTACTTGTCATTAACACCAAGTATCATCAAGATTGGGTGAAACAATATTTGCTGGTATTTCGGAAACTCGTAATTTCTTGGAAGCTTGGCAACCCCTTTCAATGAAAGTGCTTTTCCACAGTCTCTGCTTAGGGCTACTTGAAGAGGAAACAAATCATAGAGACAAAACTGAGAACTCCTTTATTTTGTCAAGTTTCAAAGAGCTACAACAAACCATGTTGGATTTAGAGTTCCAAATTCATCTATCTCTATAGGAGAGAACAGAGGGACATCTTAAAATATAAACTGCAACTGTAAACGAACGCTTCAACCCAGAAGAACAAAATTTGGTGAGTCAAGTGGGATTTGTGTGTCGATCATTACCACCAAGTATCATCAAGATTGGGTGAAAAAATATTTGCTGGCATTTCGGAAACTCGTTATTTCTTGGAAGCTTTTCAACCCCTTTCAATGAAAGTGCTTTTCCACAGTCTCTGCTTAGGGCTACTTGAAGAGGAAACAAACCATAGAGACAAAACTGAGAACTACTTTTTTTTCTGTCAAGTTTCAAAGAGCGAATACAAACCATGTTGTATTTAGAGTTCAAAATTCATCTATCTATATAGGAGAGAACAGAGGGAAACCTAAATATAAAAACGACTACTGTAGATGAACGCTTCAACCTAGAAGAACAAAATTTGGTGAGGCAAGTGGGATTTGTGTACTGATCATTACCACCAAGTATCATCAAGATTGGGTGAAAAAATATTTGCTGGTATTTCGGAAACTCGTTATTTCTTATAATCTTATCAACCCCTCTCAATGAAAGTGCTTTTCCCAGTCTGTGCCTAGGGCTACTTGAAGAGGAAACAAACCGTTGAGACAAAACTGAGAAGTACTTTATTTTGTCAAGTTTCAAAGAGCTACTGCAAACCATGTTGGATTTAGAGTTCCAAATTCATCTATCTATATAGGAGAGAACAGAGTGAAACCTAAATATAACAACTTCTACTGTAGACGAACCCTTAAACCTAGAGGAACAAAATTTGGTGAGCCAAGTGGGATTTTTGTACTGATCATTACCACCAAGTATCATCAATATTGGGTGAGAAAATATTTGCTGCTCTTTCGGAAACTCGTTATTTCTTAGAAGACTCAACACCCCTCTCAATGAAAGTGCTTTTCCACAGTTTGTGTCTAGGGCTACATGAAGAGGAAACAAACCATGAAGACAAAACTGAGAACTCCTTTATTTTGTCAAGTTTCAAAGAGCTACTACAAACCATGTTGTATTTAGAGTTCCAAATTCATCTATCTATATAGGAGAGAACCGAGAAAAACCTAAATATAAAAACTGCTACTGTAGACGAACGCTTCAACCTAGAAGAACAAAATTTGGTGAGCCAAGTGGGAATTGTGTACTGATCATTATCACCAAGTATCATCAAGATTGGGTGAAAAAATATTTGCTGGTATTTCGGAAACTCGTTATTTCGAAAAAGCTTGGAAGCCCCTCTCAATGAAAGTGCTTTTCCACAGTCTGTGCCTTGGGGAACTTGAAGAGGAAACAAACCATAGAGACAAAACTGAGAACTCCTTTATTTTGTCAAGTTTCAAAGAGCTACTACAAACCATCTTGGATTTAGAGTTCCAAATTCATCTATCTATATAGGAGAGAACAGAGGGAAACCTAAAAATATAAACTGCTACTGTAAACGAACGCTTCAACCTAGAAGAACAAAATTTGGTGAGTCAAGTGGCATTTATGTACCGATCATTGTCACCAAGTATCATCAAGATTGGGTGAAAAAAATATTTGCTGGTATTTCGGAAACTCGTTATTCCTTGGAAGCTTGGCAAACCTTTTCAATGCAAGTACTTTTCCACAGTCTGTGCCTAGGGCTATTGAAGAAAAAACAAATCATACAGACAAAACTGAGAACTACTTTATTTTGTCAACATTCAAGGAGCTACTACAAACCATGTTGGATGTAGAGTTCCAAATTCATCTATTTATATAGGAGAGAACAGAGAAAAACCTAAATATAAAAACTGCTACTGTAGACAAACGCTTTAACCTAGAAGAACAAAATTTGGTGAGCCAAGTGGGATTTGTGTACTGATCATTACCAATAAGTATCATCAAGATAGG
Source organism: Callospermophilus lateralis (assembly GCF_048772815.1). NCBI lineage: Eukaryota > Metazoa > Chordata > Mammalia > Rodentia > Sciuridae > Callospermophilus > Callospermophilus lateralis. The sequence continues at coordinate 16,176 of NW_027510381.1, forward strand.
GTGAAAAAATATTTGCTGCTATTTCGGAAACTCTTTATTTCTTAATAGCTTGGCAACCCCTCTCAATTAAAGTGCTTTTCCACAGTCTGTGCCTAGGGCTACTTGAAGAGGAAACAAACCATAGAGACAAAACTGAGAACTCCTTTATTTTGTCAAGTTTCAAAGAGCTACTACAAACTATGTTGGATTTAGAGTTCCAAATTCATCTATCTATATAGGAGAGAAAAGAGAGAAACATAAATATAAAAACTGCTACGGTAGAGGAACGCTTCCAACTAGAAGAACAAAATTTGGTGAGCCAAGTGGGATTTGTATCCTGATCATTACCACCAAGTATCATCAAGGTTGGGTGAAAAAATATCTGCTGGTGTTTCTGAAACTCATTGTTTCTTAGAAGCCTGGCAACCCCTCTCAATGAAAGTGCTTTTCCACAGTCTGTACCGAGGGGTACTTGAAGAGGAAACAAACCATAGAGACAAAACTGAGAACTCCTTTGTTTTGTCAAGTTTCAAAGAGCTACTACAAACTATGTTGGATTTAGAGTTCCAAATTCATCTATCTATATAGGAGAGAACAGAGGGAAACCTAAAAATATAAACTGCTACTGTAGACGAACGCTTCAACCTAGAAAAACAAAATTTGGTAAGCCAAGTGGGATTTGTGTAGTGATAATTACCACCAAGTATCATCAAAATTGGGTGAAAAAATATTTGCTGGTGTTTCGGAAACTCGTTATTTCTTAGAAGCGTGGCAACCCCTCTCAATGAAAGTGCTTTCCACAGTCTGTGCCTAGGGCTACTTGAATGGAAACAAACCATAGAGACAAAACTGAGAACTCCTTTATTTTTCAAGTTTCAAAGAGCTACTACAAACCATATTGGATTTAGATTTCCAAATTCATCTATCTATATAGGAGAGAACAGAGGGAAACCTAAATATAAAAACTGCTACTGTAGACGAACGCTTAACCCTAGAGGAACAAAATTTGGTGAGCCAAGAAGGATTTGTGTACTGATCTTTACCACCAAGTATCATCAATATTCGGTGAAAAAATATTTGCTGCTATTTCAGAAACTCGTTATTTCTTAGAAATTTGGAAGCCCCTCCCAATGAAAGTGCTTTTCCACAGTCTGTGCCTTGGGGTACTTGAAGAGGAAACAAACCATAGAGACAAAACTGAGAACTCCTTTATTTTGTCAAGTTTCAAAGAGCTACTACAAACCATCTTGGATTTAGAGTTCCAAATTCATCTATCTATATAGGAGAGAACAGAGGGAAACCTAAATATGACAACTGCTACTGTAGACGAACGCTTAAACCTAGAGGAACAAAATTTGGTGAGCCAAGTGGGATTTGTGAACTGATCATTACCACCAAGTATCATTAAGATTGGTGAAAAAATATTGGCTTGTATTTCGGAAAATCGTTATTCCCTGGAACCTTGGCAACCCCTTTCAATGCATGTGCTTTTCCACAGTCTGTGCCTAGCGCTATTGAAGAGGAAAGAAACCATACATAACTGAGAACTCCTTTATTTTGTCAAGTTTCAAAGAGCTACTACAAACCATGTTGGATTTAGAGTTCCAAATTCATCTATCTATATAGGAGAGAACAGAGGGTCACCTAAAAATATAAACTGCTACTGTAAACGAAAGCTTCAACCTAGAAGAACAAAATTTGGTGAGCCAGGTGGGATTTGTGTACTTATCATTACCACCAAGTATCATCAAGATTGGGTGAAAAAATATTTACTGGTATTTCGGAAACTCGTTATTTCTTAGAAGCTTGGCAACACCTTTCAATGGAAGTCCTTTTTTACAGTTTGTGCCTAGGGCTACTTGAAGAGGAAACAAACCATAGAGACAAAACTGAGAACTCCTTTATTTTGTCAAGTTTCAAAGAGCTACTACAAACGCAGTTGGATTTAGAGTTCCAAATTCATCTATCTATATGGGAGAGAGCAGAGTGAAACCTAAAACTAAAAACTGCTACTGTAAACGAACGCTTCAACCTAGAAGAACAAAATTTGGTGAGTGAAGTGGAATTTGTGTACTGATCATTACCACCAGTATCATCAAGATTTTGTGAAAAATATTTGCTGGTATTTTGGAAACTCGTTATTTCTTAGAAGCTTGGCAACAACTCTCAATGAAAGTGCTTTTCCACAGTCTGTGCCTGGGGCTACTTGAAAAGGAAACAAACCATAGAGACAAAACTGAGAACTCCTTTATTTTGTCAAGTTTCAAAGAGCTACTACAAACCATGTTGGATTTAGTGTTTTATATTCATCTATCTATATAGGAAGGAACAGAGTGAAACCTAAAAATAAAAACAGCTACTGTAAACGAACGCTTCATCCTAGAAGAACAAAATTTGGTGAGCCAAGTGAGATTTGTGTACTTATCATTACCACCAAGTACATCAAGATTGGGTGAAAAAATATTTACTTGTATTTCGGAAACTCGTTATTTCTTAGAAGCTTGGCAACCCCTCTCAAAAAATGTGCTTTTCCACAGTCTTTGCTTAGGGCTACTTGAAGAAGAAACAAACAATGGGGACAAAACTGAGAACTCTTATTTTGTCACGTTTGAAAGAGCTACTACAAACCATGTTGGATTTAGAGTTCCAAATTCATCTATCTATATAGGACAGATCAGAGTGAAACGTAAAAATAAAAACTGCTACTGTAAACGAACGCTTCAATTTAGAAGAACAAAATTTGGTGAGCCAAGTGGGATTTGTGTACTTGTTATTACCACCAAGTATCATCAAGATTGGGTGAAAAAATATTTGCTGGTATTTCGTAAACTCGAAATTTCTTGGAAGCTTGGCAACCCCTTTCAATGAAAGTGCTTTTCCACAGTCTCTGCTTAGGGCTACTTGAAGAGGAAACAAATCGTAGAGACAAAACTGAGAACTCCATTATGTTGTCAAGTTTCAAAGAGCTACTACAAACGAAGTTGGATTTAGAGTTCCAAATTCATCTATCTATATAGGATAGAACAGAGTGAAACCTAAAAATAAAAACTGCTACTGTAAACGAACGCTTCAACCTAGAAGAACAAAATTTGGTGAGCCAAGTGGGATTTCTGTTCTTGTCATTACCACCACGTATCATCAAGTGGGTGAAAAAGAATTTGCTGGTATTTCGGAAATTCGTAATTTCTTGGAAGCTTGGCAACTCCTTTCAATGAAAGTGCTTTTCCACAGTCTCTGCTGAGGGGGACTTGATGAGGAAACAAATCATAGAGAAAAAACTCATAACTACTTTTTTTTGTCAAGTTTCAAAGCGCTACTACAAACCATGCTGGATTTAGAGTTCCAAATTCAGCTCTCAATATAGGAGAGAACAGAAGGAAACCTACAAATATAAACTGCTACTGTAAACGAACACTTCAACATAGAAGAACACAATTTGGTGAGCCAAGTGGGATTTGTATACTGATCATTACCACTAAGTATCATCAAGATTGGGTGAAAAAATATTTGCTGGTATTTCGGAAATTCGTTATTTCTTAGAAGCTTGGGATACCCTCTCAATGGACGTGCTTTTCCACAGTTTGTGCCTAGGGCTACTTGAAGAGGAATCAAACCATAGAGACAAAACTGAGAACTCCTTTATTTTGTCAAGTTTCAAAGAGCTACTAAAAATCATGTTGGATTTAGATTTCCAAATTAATCTATCTATATAGGATAGAACAGAGTGAAACCTAAAAATAAAAACTGCTACTGGTAAACGAACGCTTCAACCTAGAAGAACAAAATTTGGTGAGCCAAGTGGGATTTGTGTACTTGTCATTACCACAAAGTATCATCAAGATTGGGTGAAAAAATATTTGCTGGTATTTCGGTAACTCGTAATTTCTTGAAGCTTGGCAACCCCTTTAAATGAAAGTGCTTTTCCACAGTTTCTGCTTAGGGCTACTTGAAGAGGAAACAAATCCTATAAACAAAACTGAGAACTGTTTTATTTTGTCAAGTTTCAAAGAGCTCCTACAAACCATATTGGATTTAGAGTTCCAAATTCATCTATCTATATAGGAGAAAACAGAGAGACACCTAAAAATACAAACTGCTACTGTAAACGAACGCTTCAACATAGAAGAACAAAATTTGGTGAGTCAAGTGAGATTTGTGTACTGATCATTACCACCAAGTATCATCCAAGATTGGGTGAAAAAATATTTGCTGGTATTTTGCAAACTCTTTATTACTTAGAAGTTTGGCAACACCTCTAAATGAAAGTGCTTTTCAACAGTCTGTGCCTAGGGCTACTTGAAGAGGAAACAAACCATTGAGACAAAACTGAGAACTCCTTTATTTTATGAAGTTTCAAAGAGGTACTACAAACCATGTTGGATTTAGAGTTCCAAATTCATCTATCTATATCGGAGAGAACAGAGTAAAACCTAAAAATAAAAACTGCTACTGTAAACGAACAGCTTCAACCTAGAAGAACAAAATTTGGTGAGCCTAGTGGGATTTGTGTACTTGTCGTTAACACCAAGTATCATCAAGATTGGGTGAAACAATATTTGCTGGTATTTCGGAAACTCATAATTTCTTGGAAGCTTGGCAACCCCTTTCAATGAAAGTGCTTTTCCACAGTCTTTGCTTAGGGCTTCTTGAAGAGGAAACAAATCATAGAGACAAAACTGAGAACTCCTTTATTTTCTCAAGTTTCAAGGAGCTACTACAAACCATGTTGGATTTAGAGTTCCATATTTATCTATCTATATAGGAGAGAACAGAGGGACACCTAAAAATATCAACTGCTACTGTAAACGAACGCTTCAACATAGAAGAACCAAATTTGGTGAGTCAAGTGGGATTTGTGTACTGATCATTACCACCAAGTATACTCAATATTGGGTGAAAAAATATTTGCTGGTATTTCGAAACTCATTATTTCTTTAAAGCTTGGCAAACCCTCTCAATGAAAGTGCATTTCCACAGTCTGTGCCTAGGGCTACTTGAAAAAGAAACAAAATATAGAGACAAAACGGAGAACTATATTATTTTGTCAAGTTTCAAAGAGATACTACAAACCATGTTGGATTAATAGTTCCAAATTCATCTATCTATATAGGAGAGAACAAAGTGAAACCTAAAATAAAAACTGCTACTCTAAACGAACGCTTCAACCTAGAAGAACAAAATTTGGTGAGCCAAGTGGGATTTGTGTACTTGTCATTATCACCACGTATCATCAAGATTGGGTGAAAAAGTATTTGCTGGTATTTCGGAAACTCGTAATTTCTTGGAATCTTGGGAACTCCTTTCAATGAAAGTGCTTTTCCACAGTCTCTGCTTAGGGCTACTTGAAGAGGAAACAAATCATAGACACAAAACTGAGAACTACTTTTTTTGTCAAGTTTCAAAGCGCTACTACAAACCATGCTGGATTTGGAGTTCCAAATTCAGCTATCTATATAGGAGAGAACAGAGGGACACCTAAAAATATAAACTGCTACGGTAAACGAACGCTTCAACCAAGAAGAACACAGTTTGGTGAGTGAAGTGGGATTTGTGTACTGATCATTACCACCAAGTATCATCAAGATGGGTGAAAAAATATTTGCTGGTATTTTGGAAACTCGTGGTTTGTTAGAAGCTTGGCAACAACTCTCAATGAAAGTGCTTTTCCACAATTTGTGCCTAGGGCTACTTCAATAGGAAAGAAACCATAGAGACAAAACTGAGACTCCTTTATTTTGTCAAGTTTCAAAGAGCTACTACAAACCATGTTGGATTTAGTGTTCCAAATTCATCTATCTATATAGGAGAGAACAGAGTGAAACCTAAAAATAAAAACTGCTACTGTAAACGAACGCTACAACCTAGAAGAACACAATTCGGTGAGCCAAGGGGCATTTGTGTACTGATCATTACCACCACGTATCATCAATATTGGGTGAAAAAATATTTGCTGCTATTTCGGAAACTCGTTATATCTTAGAAGCTTGGCAACCCCTCTCAATGAATGTGCTTTTCCCCAGTCTGTGCCTAGGGTTATTTGAAGAGGAAACAAACTATAGAGACAAAACTGAGCACTTTTATATTTTGTCAAGTTTCAAAGAGCTACTACAAACCATGTTGGATTTAGAGTTCCAATTTCATCTATCTATATAGGAGAGAACAGAGGGAAACCTAAAAATAAAAACTGCTACTGTAAACGAACGCTTCAAGCAAGAAGAGCAAAATTTGGTGAGCCAAGTGGGATTTGTGCACTTGTCAATACCACCAAGTATCATCAAGATTGGGTGAAAAAATATTAGCTGGTATTTCAGAAACCCGTAATTTCTCAGAAGCCTGGCAACCCCTCTCAATGAAAGTGCTTTTCCACAGTCTGTGCCTAGGGCTGCTTGAAGAGGAAACAAACCATACAGACAAAACTTAAAACTCCTTCATTTTGTCAAGTTTCAAAGAGCTACTACAAACCATGTTGGATTTAGAGTTCCAAATTCATCTATCTATATAAAAGAGAACAGAGTGAAACCTAAAAATAAAAACTGCTACTGTACACGAACGCTTCAACCTCGAAGAACAAAATTAGGTGAGCCAAGTGGGATTTGTGTACTTCTCATTAACACCAAGTATCATCAAGATTGGATGAAACAATGTTTGCTGGTATTTCGGAAACTCGTAATTTCTTAGAAGCTTGGCAACTCCTTTCAATGAAAGTGCTTTTCCACAGTCTCTGCTTAGGGCTACTTGAAGAGGAAACAAACCATAGAGACAAAACTGAGAACTACTTTTTTTTGTCAAGTTTCAAAGCGCTACCACAAACCATGCTGGATTTAGAGTTCCAAAATCATCTGTCTATATAGGAGAGAACAGAGGGACACCTAAAATATAAACTGCTACTGTAAACGAACGCTTCAACCTAGAAGAACACAATTTGGTGAGTGAAGTAAGATTTGTGTAATGATCAATACCACCAAGTGTCATCAAGATTGGGTGAAAAAAATATTTGCTGGTATTTTGGAAACTCGGTATTTCTTAGAAGCTTTGAAAACCCACTCAATGAAAGTGCTTTTCCACAGTCTGTGCCTAGGGCTACTTGAAGAGGAAACAAATCATAGAGACAAAACTGATAACTACTTTTTTTTGTCAAGTTTCAAAGCGCTACTACAAACCATGTTGGATTTAGAGTTCCAAATCCATCCATCCATATGGGAGAGAACAGAGTGAAACCTAAAAATAAAAACTGCTACAGTAAACGAACGCTTCAACCTAGAAGAACAAAATTTGGTGAGCCAAGTGGGATTTGTGTACTTGTCATTACCACCACGTATCGTCAAGTTGGGTTACAAAGTATTTTCTGGTATTTCGGAAACTCGTAATTTCTTGGAAGCTTGGCAACTCCTTTCAATGAAAGTGCTTTTCCACAGTCTCTGCTTAGGGCTAATTGAAGAGGAAACAAATCATAGAGACAAAACTGAGAACTACTTTTTTTGTCAAGTTTCAAAGCGCTACTACAAACCATGCTGGATTTAGAGTTCCAAATTCATCTATCTATATAGGATAGAACAGAGTGAAACCTAAAAATAAAAACTGCTACTGCAGACGAAAGATTCAACATAGAAGAATAAAATTTGGTGAGCCAAGTGTGATTTGTGTAATTGTCATTACCACAAAGAATCATCAAGATTGGGTGAAAAAATATTTGCTGGTATTTCGGAAACTCGTAATTTCTTGGAATCTTGGCAACCCCTTTCAATGAAAGTGCTTTGCCACAGTCTCTGCTTAGGGCTACTTGAAGAGGATCAAATCATAGACACAAAACTGAGAACTCCTTTATTTTGTCATGTTTCAAAGAGCTACTACAAACCATGTTGGATTTACAGTTCCAAATTCATCTATCTATATAGAAGAAAACAGAGTGAAACCTAAATATAAAAACTACTACTGTAGACGAACGCTTCAACCTAGAAGAACAAAATTTGGTGAGCCAAGTGAAACTGGTGTACTGATCATTACCCCCAAGTATCATCAAGATTGGGTGAAAAAATATTTGCTGGTATTTCGGAAACTCGTTATTTCTTAGAAGCTTGGAAACCCCTCTCAATGAAAGTGCCTTTCCTATGTCTCTGCCCAGGGCTACTTGAAGAGGAAACAAACCATACGGACAAAACAGAGAACTGCTTTATTTTGTCATGTTTCAAACAGGTAATACAAACCATGTTGGATTTAGAGTTCCAAACTCATCTATGTATGTAGGGAGAACACCTAAAAATATAAACTGCTACTGTAAACTAACGCTTCAACCTAGAAGAACAAATTTGGTGAGTCAAGTGGGATTTGTGTACCAATCATACCACCAAGTATCAAAAAGATTGGGTGAAAAAATATATGCTGGTATTCGGAAACTCGTTATTTCTTAGAAGCTTGGCAACCCCTTTCAATGACAGTGCTTTTCCACAGTTAGTAACTAAGGCTACTACAAGAGGAAATAAAACATAGATACAAAACTGAGAAACTTCTTTATATTGTCAAGATTCAAAGAGCTACTACAAACCATGTTGGATTTAGAGTTCCAAATTCATCTATCTATATAGGAGAGAACAGAGTGAAACATAAAAATAAAAATGCTACAGTAAACGAACGCTTCAACCTAGAAGAACACAATTTGGTGAGCCAAGTGGCATTTGTGTACTGAACATTACCACCACGTATCATCAAGATTGGGTGAAAAAATATTTGCTGATATATCGGATACTCGTAATTTCTTGGAAGCTTGGCAACCTCTTTCAATGAAACTGCTTTTCCATAGTCTCTGCTTAGGGCTACATGAAGAGGAAACAAATCATAGAGACAAAACTGAGAATTCCTTTAGTTTGTCAAGTTTCAAATAGCTACTACAAACCATGTTGGATTTAGAGTTCCAAATTCATCTATCTATATAGAGAGAACAGAAGGAAACCTAAAATATAAACTGCTACTGTAAAAGAACGCTTCAACCCAGAAGAACAAAATTTGGTGAGTCAAGTGGGATTTTTGTATCGATCATTACCACCAAGTATCATCAAGATTGGGTGAAAAAATATTTGCTGGCATTTCGGAAACTCGTTATTTCTTGGAAGCTTGGCAACCCCTTTCAATGAAAGTGCTTTTCCACAGTCTCTGCTTAGGGCTACATGAAGAGGAAACAAACCATGGAGACAAAACTGAGAACTCCTTTATTTTGTCAAGTTTCAAAGAGCTACTACAAACCATGTTGGATTTAGAGTTCCAAATTCATCTATCTATATAGGAGAGAACCGAGAAAAACCTAAATATAAAAACTGCTTCTGTAGACGAACGCTTCAACCTAGAAGAACAAAATTTGGTGAGCCAAGTGGGAATTGTGTACTGATCATTATCACCAAGTATCATCAAGATTGGTTGAAAAAATATTTGCTGGTATTTCGGAAACTCGTTATTTCGTAAAAGCTTGGAAGCCCCTCTCAATGAAAGTGCTTTTCCACAGTCTGTGCCTTGGGGAACTTGAAGAGGAAACAAACCATAGAGAAAGAACTGAGAACTCCTTTATTTTGTCAAGTTTCAAAGAGCTACTACAAACCATCTTGGATTTAGAGTTCCAAATTCATCTATCTATATAGGAGAGAACAGAGGGGAAACCTAAAAATATAAACTGCTACTGTAAACGAACGCTTCAACCTAGAAGAACAAAATTTGGTGAGTCAAGTGGCATTTGTGTACCGATCATTGTCACAAAGTATCATCAAGATTGGGTGAAAAAAATATTTGCTGGTATTTCGGAAACTCGTTATTCCTTGGAAGCTTGGCAAACCTTTTCAATGCAAGTACTTTTCCACAGTCTGTGCCTAGGGCTATTGAAGAAAAAACAAATCATACAGACAAAACTGAGAACTACTTTATTTTGTCAACATTCAAAGAGCTACTACAAACCATGTTGGATGTAGAGTTCCAAATTCATCTATTTATATAGGAGAGAACAGAGAAAAACCTAAATATAAAAACTGCTACTGTAGACAAACGCTTTAACCTAGAAGAACAAAATTTGGTGAGCCAAGTGGGATTTGTGTACTGATCATTACCAAGAAGTATCATCAAGATAGGGTGAAAAAATATTTGCTTCTATTTCGGAAACTCTTTATTTCTTAATAGCTTGGCAACCCCTCTCAATTAAAGTGCTTTTCCACAGTCTGTGCCTAGGGCTACTTGAAGAGGAAACAAACCATAGAGGACAAAACTAAAACTGAGAACTACTTTTTTTGTCAAGTTTCAAAGCGCTACCACAAACCATGCTGGATTTAGAGTTCCAAAATCATCTGTCTATATAGGAGAGAACAGAGGGACACCTAAAATATAAACTGCTACTGTAAACGAACGCTTCAACTAGAAGAACACATTTGGTGAGTGAAGTAAGATTTGTGTAATGATCAATACCACCAAGTGTCATCAAGAATTGGGTGAAAAAAATATTTGCTGGTATTTTTGGAAACTCGTTATTTCTTAGAAGCTTTGAAAACCCACTCAATGAAAGTGCTTTTCCACAGTCTGTGCCTAGGGCTACTTGAAGAGGAAAACAAATCATAGAGACAAAACTGATAACTACTTTTTTTTGTCAAGTTTCAAAGCGCTACTACAAACCATGTTGGATTTAGAGTTCCAAATCCATCCTCCATATGGGAGAGAACAGAGTGAAACCTAAAAATAAAAACTGCTACAGTAAACGAACGCTTCAACCTAGAAGAACAAAATTTGGTGAGCCAAGTGGGATTTGTGTACTTGTCATTACCACCACGTATCGTCAAGTTGGGTTACAAAGTATTTTCTGGTATTTCGGAAAACTCGTAATTTCTTGGAAGCTTGGCAACTCCTTTCAATGAAAGTGCTTTTCCACAGTCTCTGCTTAGGGCTAATTGAAGAGGAAACAAATCATAGAGACAAAACTGAGAACTACTTTTTTTGTCAAGTTTCAAAGCGCTACTACAAACCATGCTGGATTTAGAGTTCCAAATTCATCTATCTATATAGGATAGAACAGAGTGAAACCTAAAATAAAAACTGCTACTGCGAACGAAAGATTCAACATAGAAGAATAAAATTTTGGTGAGCCAAGTGTGATTTGTGTAATTGTCATTACCACAAAGAATCATCAAGATTGGGTGAAAAATATTTGCTGGTATTTCGGAAACTCGTAATTTCTTGGAATCTTGGCAACCCCTTTCAATGAAAGTGCTTTTCCACAGTCTCTGCTTAGGGCTACTTGAAGAGGAATCAAATCATAGACACAAAACTGAGAACTCCTTTATTTTGTCAAGTGTCAAAGAGCTACTAAAAACCATGTTGGATTTACAGTTCCAAATTCATCTATCTATATAGAAGAAAACAGAGTGAAACCTAAATATAAAAACTACTACTGTAGACGAACGCTTCAACCTAGAAGAACAAAATTTGGTGAGCCAAGTGAAACTGGTGTACTGATCATTACCCCCAAGTATCATCAAGATTGGGTGAAAAAATATTTGCTGGTATTTCGGAAACTCGTTATTTCTTAGAAGCTTGGAAACCCCTCTCAATGAAAGTGCCTTTCTATGTCTCTGCCCAGGGCTACTTGAAGAGGAAACAAACCATACGGACAAAACAGAGACTGCTTTATTTTGTCATGTTTCAAACAGGTAATACAAACCATGTTGGATTTAGAGTTCCAAACTCATCTATGTATGTAGGAGAGAACACCTAAAAATATAAACTGCTACTGTAAACTAACGCTTCAACCTAGAAGAACAAAATTTGGTGAGTCAAATGGATTTGTGTACCAATCATTACCACCAAGTATCAAAAGATTGGGTGAAAAAATATATGCTGGTATTTCGGAAACTCGTTATTTCTTAGAAGCTTGGCAAACCCTTTCAATGAAAGTGCTTTTCCACAGTTAGTAACTAAGGCTACTTCAAGAGGAAAGAAAACATAGATACAAAACTGAGAACTCCTTTATATTGTCAAGATTCAAAGAGCTACTACAAACCATGTTGGATTTAGAGTTCCAAATTCATCTATCTATATTGGAGAGAACAGAGTGAAACATAAAAATAAAAATGCTACTGTAAACGAACGCTTCAACCTAGAAGAACACAATTTGGTGAGCCAAGTGGCATTTGTGTACTGAACATTACCACCACGTATCATCAAGATTGGGTGAAAAAATATTTGCTGATATATCGGATACTCGTAATTTTCTGGAAGCTTGGCAACCTCTTTCAATGAAACTGCTTTTCCATAGTCTCTGCTTAGGGCTACATGAAGAGGAAACAAATCATAGAGACAAAACTAAGAATTCCTTTAGTTTGTCAAGTTTCAAATAGCTACTACAAACCATGTTGGATTTAGAGTTCCAAATTCATCTATCTATATAGAGAGAACAGAAGGAAACCTAAAAATATGAACTGCTACTGTAAAAGAACGCTTCAACCCAGAAGAACAAAATTTGGTGAGTCAAGTGGGATTTTTGTATCGATCATTACCACCAAGTATCATCAAGATTGGGTGAAAAAATATTTGCTGGCATTTCGGAAACTCGTTATTTCTTGGAAGCTTGGCAACCCCTTTCAATGAAAGTGCTTTTCCACAGTCTCTGCTTAGGGCTACTTGAAGAGGAAACAAACCATAGAGACAAAACTGAGAACTACTTTTTTTTCTGTCAAGTTTCAAAGAGCGAATACAAACCATGTTGGATTTAGAGTTCAAAATTCATCTATCTATATAGGAGAGAACAGAGGGAAACCTAAATATAAAAACGACTACTGTAGATGAACGCTTCAACCTAGAAGAACAAAATTTGGTGAGGCAAGTGGGATTTGTGTACTGATCATTACCACCAAGTATCATCAAGATTGGGTGAAAAAATATTTGCTGGTATTTCGGAAACTCGTTATTTCTAATAATCTTATCAACCCCTCTCAATGAAAGTGCTTTTCTCAGTCTGTGCCTAGGGCTACTTGAAGAGGAAACAAACCGTTGAGACTAAACTGAGAAGTACTTTATTTTGTCAAGTTTCAAAGAGCTACTACAAACCATGTTGGATTTAGAGTTCCAAATTCATCTATCTATATAGGAGAGAACAGAGTGAAACCTAAATATAACAACTACTACTGTAGACGAACCCTTAAACCTAGAGGAACAAAATTTGGTGAGCCAAGTGGGATTTTTGTACTGATCATTACCACCAAGTATCATCAATATTGGGTGAGAAAATATTTGCTGCTCTTTCGGAAACTCGTTATTTCTTAGAAGACTCAACACCCCTCTCAATGAAAGTGCTTTTCCACAGTTTGTGTCTAGGGCTACATGAAGAGGAAACAAACCATGGAGACAAAACTGAGAACTCCTTTATTTTGTCAAGTTTCAAAGAGCTACTACAAACCATGTTGGATTTAGAGTTCCAAATTCATCTATCTATATAGGAGAGAACCGAGAAAAACCTAAATATAAAAACTGCTTCTGTAGACGAACGCTTCAACCTAGAAGAACAAAATTTGGTGAGCCAAGTGGGAATTGTGTACTGATCATTATCACCAAGTATCATCAAGATTGGTTGAAAAAATATTTGCTGGTATTTCGGAAACTCGTTATTTCGTAAAAGCTTGGAAGCCCCTCTCAATGAAAGTGCTTTTCCACAGTCTGTGCCTTGGGGAACTTGAAGAGGAAACAAACCATAGAGAAAGAACTGAGAACTCCTTTATTTTGTCAAGTTTCAAAGAGCTACTACAAACCATCTTGGATTTAGAGTTCCAAATTCATCTATCTATATAGGAGAGAACAGAGGGAAACCTAAAAATATAAACTGCTACTGTAAACGAACGCTTCAACCTAGAAGAACAAAATTTGGTGAGTCAAGTGGCATTTGTGTACCGATCATTGTCACAAAGTATCATCAAGATTGGGTGAAAAAAATATTTGCTGGTATTTCGGAAACTCGTTATTCCTTGGAAGCTTGGCAAACCTTTTCAATGCAAGTACTTTTCCACAGTCTGTGCCTAGGGCTATTGAAGAAAAAACAAATCATACAGACAAAACTGAGAACTACTTTATTTTGTCAACATTCAAAGAGCTACTACAAACCATGTTGGATGTAGAGTTCCAAATTCATCTATTTATATAGGAGAGAACAGAGAAAAACCTAAATATAAAAACTGCTACTGTAGACAAACGCTTTAACCTAGAAGAACAAAATTTGGTGAGCCAAGTGGGATTTGTGTACTGATCATTACCAAGAAGTATCATCAAGATAGGGTGAAAAAATATTTGCTTCTATTTCGGAAACTCTTTATTTCTTAATAGCTTGGCAACCCCTCTCAATTAAAGTGCTTTTCCACAGTCTGTGCCTAGGGCTACTTGAAGAGGAAACAAACCATAGAGACAAAACTGAGAACTACTTTTTTTGTCAAGTTTCAAAGCGCTACCACAAACCATGCTGGATTTAGAGTTCCAAAATCATCTGTCTATATAGGAGAGAACAGAGGGACACCTAAATATAAACTGCTACTGTAAACGAACGCTTCAACCTAGAAGAACACAATTTGGTGAGTGAAGTAAGACTTGTGTAATGATCAATACCACCAAGTGTCATCAAGATTGGGTGAAAAAAATATTTGCTGGTATTTTGGAAACTCGTTATTTCTTAGAAGCTTTGAAAACCCACTCAATGAAAGTGCTTTTCCACAGTCTGTGCCTAGGGCTACTTGAAGAGGAAACAAATCATAGAGACAAAACTGATAACTACTTTTTTTTGTCAAGTTTCAAAGCGCTACTACAAACCATGTTGGATTTAGAGTTCCAAATCCATCCATCCATATGGGAGAGAACAGAGTGAAACCTAAAAATAAAAACTGCTACAGTAAACGAACGCTTCAACCTAGAAGAACAAAATTTGGTGAGCCAAGTGGGATTTGTGTACTTGTCATTACCACCACGTATCGTCAAGTTGGGTTACAAAGTATTTTCTGGTATTTCGGAAACTCGTAATTTCTTGAAGCTTGGCAACTCCTTTCAATGAAAGTGCTTTTCCACAGTCTCTGCTTAGGGCTAATTGAAGAGGAAAACAAATCATAGAGACAAACTGAGACTACTTTTTTTGTCAAGTTTCAAAGCGCTACTACAAACCATGCTGGATTTAGAGTTCCAAATTCATCTATCTATATAGGATAGAACAGAGTGAAACCTAAAAATAAAAACTGCTACTGCAGACGAAAGATTCAACATAGAAGAATAAAATTTGGTGAGCCAAGTGTGATTTGTGTAATTGTCATTACCACAAAGAATCATCAAGATTGGTGAAAAAATATTTGCTGGTATTTCGGAAACTCGTAATTTCTTGGAATCTTGGCAACCCCTTTCAATGAAAGTGCTTTTCCACAGTCTCTGCTTAGGGCTACTTGAAGAGGAATCAAATCATAGACACAAAACTGAGAACTCCTTTATTTTGTCAAGTGTCAAAGAGCTACTAAAAACCATGTTGGATTTACAGTCCAAATTCATCTATCTATATAGTAGAAACAGAGTGAAACCTAAATATAAAAACTACTACTGTAGACGAACGCTTCAACCTAGAAGAACAAATTTGGTGAGCCAAGTGAAACTGGTGTACTGAATCATTACCCCAAGTATCATCAAGATTGGGTGAAAAAATATTTGCTGGATTTCGGAAACTCGTTAATTTCTTAGAAGCTTGGAAACCCCTCTCAATGAAAGTGCCTTTCCTATGTCTCTGCCCAGGGCTACTTGAAGAGGAAACCAACCATACGGACAAAACAGGAACTGCTTATTTTGTCATGTTTCAAACAGGTAATACAAACCATGTTTGGATTTAGAGTTCCAAACTCATCTATGTATGTAGGAGAGAACACCTAAAAATATAAACTGCTTACTGGTAAACTAACGCTTCAACGTAAAGAACAAAATTTGGTGAGGTCAATGGGATTGTGTGTACCAATCATTACCACCAAGTATCAAAAAGATTGGGTGAAAAAATATATGCTGGTATTTCGGAAACTCGTTATTTCTTAGAAGCTTGGCAAACCCTTTCAATGAAAGTGCTTTTCCACAGTTAGTAACTAAGGCTACTTCAAGAGGAAAGAAAACATAGATACAAAACTGAGAACTCCTTTATATTGTCAAGATCAAAGAGCTACTACAAACCATGTTGGATTTAGAGTTCCAAATTCATCTATCTATATAGGAGAGAACAGAGTGAAACATAAAAATAAAAATGCTACTGTAAACGAACGCTTCAACCTAGAAGAACACAATTTGGTGAGCCAAGTGGCAATTGTGTACTGAACATTACCACCACGTATCATCAAGATTGGGTGAAAAAATATTTGCTTGATATATCGGATACTCGTATTTTCTTGGAAGCTTGGCAACCCCTTTCAATGAAACTGCTTTTCCCATAGTCTCTGCTTAGGGCTACTGAAGAGGAAACAAATCATAGAGACAAAACTGAGAATTCCTTTAGTTTGTCAAGTTTCAAATAGCTACTACAAACCATGTTGGATTTAGAGTTCCAAATTCATCTATCTATATAGAGAGAACAGACGGAAACTAAAAATATAAACTGCTACTGTAAAAGAACGCTTCAACCAGAAGAACAAAATTTGGTGAGTCAAGTGGGATTTTGTGTATCGATCATTACCACCAAGTACATCAAGATTGGTGAAAAAATATTTGCTGGCATTTCGGAAACTCGTTATTTCTTGGAAGCTTGGCAACCCCTTTCAATGAAAGTGCTTTTCCACAGTCTCTGCTTAGGGCTACTTGAAGAGGAAACAAACCATAGAGACAAAACTGAGAACTACTTTTTTTTCTGTTCAAGTTTCAAAGAGCGAATACAAACCATGTTGGTTTTAGAGTTCAAAATTCATCTATCTATATAGGAGAGAACAGAGGGAAACCTAAATATAAAACGACTACTGTAGATGAACCTTCAACCTAGAAGAACAAAATTTGGTGAGGTAAGTGGGATTTGTGTACTGATCATTACCACCAAGTATCATCAAGATTGGGTGAAAAAATATTTGCTGGTATTTCGGAAACTCGTTATTTCTTATAATCTTATCAACCCCTCTCAATGAAAGTGCTTTTTCTCAGTCTGTGCCTAGGGCTACTTGAAAGAGGAAACAAACCATTGAGACTAAACTGAGAAGTACTTTATTTTGTCAAGTTTCAAAGAGCTACTACAAACCATGTTGGATTTAGAGTTCCAAAATCATCTATCTATATAGGAGAGAACACAGAGTGAAACCTAAATATAACAACTACTACTGTAGGACGAACGCTTAAACCTAGAGGAACAAAATTTGGTGAGCCAAGTGGGATTTTTGTACTGATCATTACACCAAGTATCATCAATATTGGGTGAGAAAATATTTGCTGCTATTTCGGAAAATTGTTATTTCTTAGATGCCTCAACACCCTCTCAATAAGTGCTTTTCCACAGTCTGTGGTCTAGGGCTACATGAAGATGAAACTAACCATAGAGACAAAACTGGAGAACTCTTTATTTTGTCAAGTTTCAAAGAGCTACTACAAACCATGTTGGATTAGAGTTCCAAATCATCTATCTATATAGAGAGAGAAAAGAGTGAAACATAAATATAAAAACTGCTACTGTAAACGAACGCTTCAAACAAGAAGAACAAAATTTGGTGAGCCATGTGGGATTTTTTGTGCTTGTCTTTACCACCACGTGTCATCAAGATTGGGTGAAAAAATATTTGCTGGTATTTCAGAAACTCGTAATTTTCTTGGAAGTTTGGCAACCCCCTTTCATGAAAGTGCTTTTCAACAGTCCTCTCTGCTTAGCTGTGAGGGAACAAATTGTAGAGACAAAACTGAGAACATTTTATTTTTTCAAGTTCAAAAAGCTACAACAAACCATGTTGGATTTAGAGTTCCAAATTCATCTATCTATATAGAAGAGAACAGAGTGAAACCTAAATATAAAAAACTGCTACTGTAGACAAACGCTTCAACTTGAAGAACAAAATTTTGGTGAGCCAAGTGGGATTTGTGTACTGATCATTACCATCAAAGTATCTTCAAGATTGCGATGAAAAATATTTG
>NW_027510382.1:0-34267 GCF_048772815.1 Callospermophilus lateralis
AATCCGGGAAAACATTTTTTCACCCAATCTTGATGATTCCCTGTGGTAGTGATCAGTTCACTATGTCCACTTGGCTGCCCAATTTTCACTCTTCTAGGTTGAAGCATTCGTTTCCAGTAAGAGTTTGAATTTTTAGGTTTCACTCTGTTTTCTCCTATATAGATAGATGTGTTGGGAACTCTAAATGAAACACGGTTTGTGCTAGCTCTTTGATAATTGACAAAATAAAGTAGTTTTAGGTTCTGTCTCTATGGTTTGTTTCCTCTTGAAGCAGCCCTAAGTGGAGAATGCCCAAATACACTTCCATTGGAAAGGTGTGCCAATCGTCCAAAAGTACTGGTTTTCTGAAATCTCGGCAAACATTTTTTCACCCAATCTTCATAATTCTCTGTGGTGGTGATCAGTTCACTAAGCACACTTGGCTACCCAATTTTCACTCTTCTAGGTTGAAGCGTTCGTTTCCAGTAAGAGTTTGAATTTTTAGGTTTCACTCTGTTTTCTCCTATATAGATAGATGTCTTTGGAACTCTAAATGAAACATGGTTTGTGCTAGATCTTTGGAAATTGACAAAATAAAGTAGTTTTAGGTTCTGTGTCTATGGTTTGTTTTTTCTTGAAGCAGCCCTAACTAGAAACTGCCTAAATACACTTTCATTGGAAAGGTGTGCCAAGCGTCCAAAAGTACTGGTTGTCTGAAATCTAGGCAAACATTTTTTCACCCAATCTTGATGATTCTCTGTGGTAATGACCAGTTCACTACGTCCACTTGGATGCCCAATTTTCACTCTTCTAGGTTGAAGCTTTCGTTTCCAGTAAGAGTTTGAATTTTTAGGTATCACTCTGTTTTCTCCTATATAGATAGATGTGTTTTGAACACTAAATGAAACACGGTTTGTGCTAGCTCTTTGAAAATTGACAAAATAATGTAGTTCTAAGTTGTGTCTCTAAGGTTTGTTTCCTCTTGAAGCAGCCCTAAGCAGAGACTGCCTAAAGACATTTTCATTGGAAAGGTGTGCAGAGCGTCCAAAAGTACTGGTTTTCTGAAATTTCGGCAAACCTTTTTTCACCCAATCTTGTTGAGACATTGTGGTAATGATCAGTTCACTAAGCCCACTTGGCTGCCCAATTTTCACACTCTAGGTTGAAGCGTTCGTTTCCAGTAAGAGTTTGAATTTTTAGGTTTCACTCTGTTTTCTCATATATAGATAGATGTGTTGGGAACTCTAAATGAAACACGGTTTGTGCTAGCTCTTTGAAAATTGACAAAATAAAGTAGTTCTATGTTCTGTCTCTATGGTTTGTTTCCTCTTGAAGCAGCCCTAACTAGAGACTGCCTAAATACACTTTCATTGGAAAGGTGTGCCAAGCGTTCAAAAGTACTGGTTTTCTGAAATCTCGGCAAACATTTTGTCACCCTATCTTGATGATTCTCTGTGGTAATGATCAGTTCACTCAGTCCACTTGGCTGCCCAATTTTCACTCTTCTAGGTTGAAGCGTTCGTTTTAAGTAAGAGTTTGAATTTTTAAGTTTCACTCTGTTTTCTCCTATATAAATAGATGTGTTTGGAACTCTAAATGAAACACGGTTTGTGCTAGCTCTTTGAAATTTGACCAAAATAAAGTAGTTTTAGGTTCTGTCTCTATGGTTTGTTTCCTCTTGAAGCAGCCCTACCTAGAGACTGCCTAAATACACTTTCATTGGAAAGGTGTGCCAAGCGTCCAAACGTACTGGTTTTCTTAAATCTCGGCAAAAATTTTTGTACCCAAACTTGATGATTCTCTGTGGTAGTGATCAGTTCACTAAGTCAACTTGGCTGCCCAATTTTCACTCTTCTAGGTTGAAGCGTTCGTTTCCAGTAAGAGTTTGAATTTTTAGGTTTCACTCTGTTTTCTCCTATATAGATAGATGTGTTGGGAACTCTAAATGAAACACGGTTTGTGCTAGCTCTTTAATAATTGACAAAATAAAGTAGTTTTAGGTTCTGTCTCTATGGTTTGTTTCCTCTTGAAGCAGCCCTAACTGGAGACTGCCCAAATACACTTCCATTTGAAAGGTGTGCCAAGCGTCCAAAAGTACTGGTTTTCTGAAATCACTGCAAACATTTTTTTCACCCAATCTTGATGATTCTCTGTGGTAGTGATCAGTTCACTAAGCCCACTTGGCTGCCCAATTTTCACTCTTCTAGGTTGAAGCGTTCGTTTCCAGTAAGAGTTTGAATTTTTAGGTTTCACTCTGTTTTCTCCTATATAGATAGATGTGTTTGGAACTCTAAATGAAACACGGTTTGTACTAGATCTTTGAAAATTGACAAAATAAAGTAGTTTTAGGTTCTGTGTCTATGGTTTGTTTCCTCTAGAAGCAGCCCTAACTAGAGACTGCCTAAATACACTTTCATTGGAAAGGTGTGCCAAGCGTCAAAAAGTACTGGTTTTCTGAAATCTCGGCAAACATTTTTTCAACCAATCTTGATGAATCTCTGTGGTAATGACCAGTTCACTAAGTCCACTAGGTTGCCCAATTTTCACTCTTCTAGGTTGAAGCGTACGTTTCCAGTAAGAGTTTGAATTTTTAGGTTTCACTCTGTTTTCTCCTATATAGATAGATGTCTTGGGAACTCTAAATGAAACACGGTTTGTGCTAGCTCTTGGAAAATTGACAAAATAAAGTAGTTCTAAGTTCTATCTCTATGGTTTGTTTCCTCTTGAAGCAGCCCTACCTAGAGACTGCCTAAATACACTTTCATTGGAAAGGTGTGCCAAGCGTTCAAAAGTACTGGTTTTCTGAAATCTCGGCAAACATTTTATCACCCAATCTTGATGATTCTCTGTGGTAATGATCAGTTCACTCAGTCCACTTGGCTGCCCAATTTTCACTCTTCTAGGTTGAAGCGTTCGTTTCCAGTAAGAGTTTGAATTTTTAGGTTTCACTCTGTTTTCTCCTATATAGATTGATGTGTTTGGAAATCTAAATAAAACACGGTTTGTGCTAGCTCTTTGAAATTTGACCAAAATAAAGTAGTTTTAGGTTCTGTCTCTATGGTTTGTTTCCTCTTGAAGCAGCCCTACCTAGAGACTGCCTAAATAATTTTCATTGGAAAGGTGTGCCAAGCGTCCATACGTACTGGTTTTCTTAAATCTCGGCAAACATTTTTTCACCCAATCTTGATGATTCTCTGTGGTAGTGATCAGTTCACTAAGTCCACTTGGCTGCCCAAAATTCACTCTTCTAGGTTGAAGCGTTCGTTTCCAGTAAGAGTTTGAATTTTTAGGTTTCACTCTGTTTTCTCCTATATAGATAGATGTCTTTGGAACTCTAAATGAAACATGGTTTGTGCTAGATCTTTGGAAATTGACAAAATAAAGTAGTTTTAGGTTCTGTGTCTATGGTTTGTTTTTTCTTGAAGCAGCCCTAACTAGAAACTGCCTAAATACACTTTCATTGGAAAGGTGTGCCAAGCGTCCAAAAGTACTGGTTGTCTGAAATCTAGGCAAACATTTTTTCACCCAATCTTGATGATTCTCTGTGGTAATGACCAGTTCACTACGTCCACTTGGATGCCCAATTTTCACTCTTCTAGGTTGAAGCTTTCGTTTCCAGTAAGAGTTTGAATTTTTAGGTATCACTCTGTTTTCTCCTATATAGATAGATGTGTTTTGAACACTAAATGAAACACGGTTTGTGCTAGCTCTTTGAAAATTGACAAAATAATGTAGTTCTAAGTTGTGTCTCTAAGGTTTGTTTCCTCTTGAAGCAGCCCTAAGCAGAGACTGCCTAAAGACATTTTCATTGGAAAGGTGTGCAGAGCGTCCAAAAGTACTGGTTTTCTGAAATTTCGGCAAACCTTTTTTCACCCAATCTTGTTGAGACATTGTGGTAATGATCAGTTCACTAAGCCCACTTGGCTGCCCAATTTTCACACTCTAGGTTGAAGCGTTCGTTTCCAGTAAGAGTTTGAATTTTTAGGTTTCACTCTGTTTTCTCATATATAGATAGATGTGTTGGGAACTCTAAATGAAACACGGTTTGTGCTAGCTCTTTGAAAATTGACAAAATAAAGTAGTTCTATGTTCTGTCTCTATGGTTTGTTTCCTCTTGAAGCAGCCCTAACTAGAGACTGCCTAAATACACTTTCATTGGAAAGGTGTGCCAAGCGTTCAAAAGTACTGGTTTTCTGAAATCTCGGCAAACATTTTGTCATCCTATCTTGATGATTCTCTGTGGTAATGATCAGTTCACTCAGTCCACTTGGCTGCCCAATTTTCACTCTTCTAGGTTGAAGCGTTCGTTTTAAGTAAGAGTTTGAATTTTTAAGTTTCACTCTGTTTTCTCCTATATAAATAGATGTGTTTGGAACTCTAAATGAAACACGGTTTGTGCTAGCTCTTTGAAATTTGACCAAAATAAAGTAGTTTTAGGTTCTGTCTCTATGGTTTGTTTCCTCTTGAAGCAGCCCTAACTAGAGACTGCCTAAATACACTTTCATTGGAAAGGTGTGCCAAGCGTCCAAACGTACTGGTTTTCTTAAATCTCGGCAAAAATTTTTGTACCCAAACTTGATGATTCTCTGTGGTAGTGATCAGTTCACTAAGTCAACTTGGCTGCCCAATTTTCACTCTTCTAGGTTGAAGCGTTCGTTTCCAGTAAGAGTTTGAATTTTTAGGTTTCACTCTGTTTTCTCCTATATAGATAGATGTGTTGGGAACTCTAAATGAAACACGGTTTGTGCTAGCTCTTTAATAATTGACAAAATAAAGTAGTTTTAGGTTCTGTCTCTATGGTTTGTTTCCTCTTGAAGCAGCCCTAACTGGAGACTGCCCAAATACACTTCCATTTGAAAGGTGTGCCAAGCGTCCAAAAGTACTGGTTTTCTGAAATCACTGCAAACATTTTTTTCACCCAATCTTGATGATTCTCTGTGGTAGTGATCAGTTCACTAAGCCCACTTGGCTGCCCAATTTTCACTCTTCTAGGTTGAAGCGTTCGTTTCCAGTAAGAGTTTGAATTTTTAGGTTTCACTCTGTTTTCTCCTATATAGATAGATGTGTTTGGAACTCTAAATGAAACACGGTTTGTACTAGATCTTTGAAAATTGACAAAATAAAGTAGTTTTAGGTTCTGTGTCTATGGTTTGTTTCCTCTAGAAGCAGCCCTAACTAGAGACTGCCTAAATACACTTTCATTGGAAAGGTGTGCCAAGCGTCAAAAAGTACTGGTTTTCTGAAATCTCGGCAAACATTTTTTCAACCAATCTTGATGAATCTCTGTGGTAATGACCAGTTCACTAAGTCCACTAGGTTGCCCAATTTTCACTCTTCTAGGTTGAAGCGTACGTTTCCAGTAAGAGTTTGAATTTTTAGGTTTCACTCTGTTTTCTCCTATATAGATAGATGTCTTGGGAACTCTAAATGAAACACGGTTTGTGCTAGCTCTTGGAAAATTGACAAAATAAAGTAGTTCTAAGTTCTATCTCTATGGTTTGTTTCCTCTTGAAGCAGCCCTACCTAGAGACTGCCTAAATACACTTTCATTGGAAAGGTGTGCCAAGCGTTCAAAAGTACTGGTTTTCTGAAATCTCGGCAAACATTTTTTCACCCAATCTTGATGATTCTCTGTGGTAATGATCAGTTCACTCAGTCCACTTGGCTGCCCAATTTTCACTCTTCTAGGTTGAAGCGTTCGTTTCCAGTAAGAGTTTGAATTTTTAGGTTTCACTCTGTTTTCTCCTATATAGATTGATGTGTTTGGAAATCTAAATAAAACACGGTTTGTGCTAGCTCTTTGAAATTTGACCAAAATAAAGTAGTTTTAGGTTCTGTCTCTATGGTTTGTTTCCTCTTGAAGCAGCCCTACCTAGAGACTGCCTAAATAACTTTCATTGGAAAGGTGTGCCAAGCGTCCATACGTACTGGTTTTCTTAAATCTCGGCAAACATTTTTTCACCCAATCTTGATGATTCTCTGTGGTAGTGATCAGTTCACTAAGTCCACTTGGCTGCCCAAAATTCACTCTTCTAGGTTGAAGCGTTCGTTTCCAGTAAGAGTTTGAATTTTTAGATATCACTCTGTTTTCTCCTATATAGATTGATGTGTTGGGAACTCTAAATGAAACACGGTTTGTGCTAGCTCTTTGAAAATTGACAAAATAAAGTAGTTCTAAGTTCTGTCTCTAAGGTTTGTTTCCTCTTGAAGCAGCCCTAAGCAGAGACTGCCTAAAGACATTTTCATTGGAAAGGTGTGCCAAACGTCCAAAAGTACTGGTTTTCTGAAATCTCGGCAAACCTTTTTTCACCCAATCTTGATGAGACATTGTGGTAATGATCAGTTCACTAAGCCCACTTGGCTGCCCAATTTTCACACTCTAGGTTGAAGCGTTCGTTTCCAGTAAGAGTTTGAATTTTTAGGTTTCACTCTGTTTTCTCCTATATAGGTAGATGTGTTTGTAACTCTAAATGAAACACGGTTTGTGCTAGATCTTTGAAAATTGACAAAATAAAGTAGTTTTAGGTTCTGTGTCTATGGTTTGTTTTTTCTTGAAGCAGCCCTAACTAGAGACTGCCTAAATACACTTTCATTGGAAAGGTGTGCCAAGCGTCCAAAAGTACTGGTTGTCTGAAATCTCGGCAAACATTTTTTCACCCAATCTTGATGTTTCTCTGTGGTAATGACCAGTTCACTACGTCCACTTGGCGGCCCAATTTTCACTCTTCTAGGTTGAAGCGTTCGTTTCCATTAAGAGTTTGAATTTTTAGGTATCACTCTGTTTTCTCCTATATAGATAGATGTGTTTTGAACACTAAATGAAACACGGTTTGTGCTAGCTCTTTGAAAATTGACAAAATAATGTAGTTCTAAGTTTTGTCCCTATGGTTGTTTCCTCTTGAAGCAGCCCTAAGCAGAGACTGCCTAAAGACATTTTCATTGGAAAGGTGTGCAGAGCGTCCAAAAGTACTGGTTTTCTGAAATCTCGGCAAACCTTTTTTCACCCAATTTGTTGAGACATTGTGGTAATGATCAGTTCACTAAGCCCACTTGGCTGCCCAAGTTTCACACTCTAGGTTGAAGCGTTCATTTCAGTAAGAGTTTGAATTTTTAGGTTTCACTCTGTTTTCTCCTATATAGATAGATGTGTTGGGAACTCTAAATGAAACACGGTTTGTGCTAGCTCTTTGAAAATTGACAAAATAAAGTAGTTCTATGTTCTGTCTCTATGGTTTGTTTCCTCTTGAAGCAGCCCTACCTAGAGCCTGCCTAAATACACTTTCATTGGAAAGGTGTGCCAAGCGTTCAAAAGTACTGGTTTTCTGAAATCTCGGCAAACATTTTTTCACCCAATCTTGATGATTCTCTGTGGTAATGATCAGTTCACTCAGTCCACTTGGCTGCCCAATTTTCACTCTTCTAGGTTGAAGCGTTCGTTTTAAGTAAGAGTTTGAATTTTTAAGTTTCACTCTGTTTTCTCCTATATAAATAGATGTGTTTGGAACTCTAAATGAAACACGGTTTGTGCTAGCTCTTTGAAATTTGACCAAAATAAAGTAGTTTTAGGTTCTGTCTCTATGGTTTGTTTCCTCTTGAAGCAGCCCTACCTAGAGACTGCCTAAATACACTTTCATTGGAAAGGTGTGCCAAGCGTCCAAACGTACTGGTTTTCTTAAATCTCGGCAACCATTTTTGTACCCAATCTTGATGATTCTCTGTGGTAGTGATCAGTTCACTAAGTCAACTTGGCTGCCCAATTTTCACTCTTCTAGGTTGAAGCGTTCGTTTCCAGTAAGAGTTTGAATTTTTAGGTTTCACTCTGTTATCTCCTATATAGATAGATGTGTTGGGAACTCTAAATGAAACACGGTTTGTGCTAGCTCTTTGATAATTGACAAAATAAAGTAGTTTTAGGTTCTGTCTCTATGGTTTGTTTCCTCTTGAAGCAGCCCTAACTGGAGACTGCCCAAATACACTTCCATTTGAAAGGTGTGCCAAGCGTCCAAAATACTGGTTTTCTGAAATCTCGG
Source organism: Callospermophilus lateralis (assembly GCF_048772815.1). Lineage (NCBI taxonomy): Eukaryota > Metazoa > Chordata > Mammalia > Rodentia > Sciuridae > Callospermophilus > Callospermophilus lateralis. Next base: position 8,010 of record NW_027510382.1, read on the forward strand.
CAGACATTTTTTTCACCCAATCTTGATGATTCTCTGTGGTAGTGATCAGTTCACTAAGCCCACTTGGCTGCCCAATTTTCACTCTTCTAGGTTGAAGCGTTCGTTTCCAGTAAGAGTTTGAATTTTTAGGTTTCACTCTGTTTTCTCCTATAAAGATAGATGTGTTTGGAACTCTAAATGAAACACGGTTTGTACTAGATCTTTGAAAATTGACAAAATAAAGTAGTTTTAGGTTCTGTGTCTATGGTTTGTTTCCTCTTGAAGCAGCCCTAACTAGAGAATGCCTAAATACACTTTCATTGGAAAGGTGTGCCAAGCGTCAAAAAGTACTGGTTTTCTGAAATCTCGGCAAACATTTTTTCAACCAATCTTGATGAATCTCTGTGGTAATGACCAGTTCACTAAGTCCACTAGGTTGCCCAATTTTCACTCTTCTAGGTTGAAGCGTACGTTTCCAGTAAGAGTTTGAATTTTTAGGTTTCACTCTGTTTTCTCCTATATAGATAGATGTCTTGGGAACTCTAAATGAAACACGGTTTGTGCTAGCTCTTTGAAAATTGACAAAATAAAGTAGTTCTAAGTTCTGTCTCTATGGTTTGTTTCCTCTTGAAGCAGCCCTACCTAGAGACTGCCTAAATACACTTTCATTGGAAAGCTGTGCCAAGCGTTCAAAAGTACTGGTTTTCTGAAATCTCGGCAAACATTTTTTCACCCAATCTTGATGATTCTCTGTGGTAATGATCAGTTCACTCAGTCCACTTGGCTGCCCAATTTTCACTCTTCTAGGTTGAAGCGTTCGTTTCCAGTAAGAGTTTGAATTTTTAGGTTTCACTCTGTTTTCTCCTATATAGATTGATGTGTTTGGAACTCTAAATAAAACACGGTTTGTGCTAGCTCTTTGAAATTTGACCAAAATAAAGTAGTTTTAGGTTCTGTCTCTATGGTTTGTTTCCTCTTGAAGCAGCCCTACCTAGAGACTGCCTAAATAACTTTCATTGGAAAGGTGTGCCAAGCGTCCAAACGTACTGGTTTTCTTAAATCTCGGCAAACATTTTTTCACCCAATCTTGAAGATTCTCTGTGGTAGTGATCAGTTCACTATGTCCACTTGGCTGCCCAATTTTCACTCTTCTAGGTTGAAGCGTTCGTTTCCAGTAAGAGTTTGAATTTTTAGGTATCACTCTGTTTTCTCCTATATAGATAGATGTGTTGGGAACTCTAAATGAAACACGGTTTGTGCTAGCTCTTTGAAAATTGACAAAATAAAGTAGTTCTAAGTTCTGTCTCTAAGCTTTGTTTTCTCTTGAAGCAGCCCTAAGCAGAGACTGCCTAAAGACATTTTCATTGGAAAGGTTTGCCAAGCGTCCAAAAGTACTGGTTTTCTGAAATCTCGGCAAACCTTTTTTCACCCAATCTTGATGAGACATTGTGGTAATGATCAGTTCACTAAGCCCACTTGGCTGCCCAATTTTCACACTCTAGGTTGAAGCGTTCGTTTCCAGTAAGAGTTTGAATTTTTAGGTTTCACTCTGTTTTCTCCTATATAGATAGATGTGTTGGGAACTCTAAATGAAACACGGTTTGTGCTAGCTCTTTGAAAATTGACAAAATAAAGTAGTTTTAGGTTCTGTCTCTATGGTTTGTTTCCTCTTGAAGCAGCCCTACCTAGAGACTGCCTAAATACACTTTCATTGGAAAGGTGTGCCAAGCGTCAAAAAGTACTGGTTTTCTGAAATCTCGGCAAACATTTTTTCAACCAATCTTGATGAATCTCTGTGGTAATGACCAGTTCACTAAGTCCACTAGGTTGCCCAATTTTCACTCTTCTAGGTTGAAGCATACGTTTCCAGTAAGAGTTTGAATTTTTAGGTTTCACTCTGTTTTCTCCTATATAGATAGATGTCTTGGGAACTCTAAATGAAACACGGTTTGTGCTAGCTCTTTGAAAATTGACAAAATAAAGTAGTTCTAAGTTCTGTCTCTATGGTTTGTTTCCTCTTGAAGCAGCCCTACCTAGAGACTGCCTAAATACACTTTCATTGGAAAGCTGTGCCAAGCGTTCAAAAGTACTGGTTTTCTGAAATCTCGGCAAACATTTTTTCACCCAATCTTGATGATTCTCTGTGGTAATGGTCAGTTCACTCAGTCCACTTGGCTGCCCAATTTTCACTCTTCTAGGTTGAAGCGTTCGTTTCCAGTAAGAGTTTGAATTTTTAGGTTTCACTCTGTTTTCTCCTATATAGATTGATGTGTTTGGAACTCTAAATAAAACACGGTTTGTGCTAGCTCTTTGAAATTTGACCAAAATAAAGTAGTTTTAGGTTCTGTCTCTATGGTTTGTTTCCTCTTGAAGCAGCCCTACCTAGAGACTGCCTAAATAACTTTCATTGGAAAGGTGTGCCAAGCGTCCAAACGTACTGGTTTTCTTAAATCTCGGCAAACATTTTTTCACCCAATCTTGAAGATTCTCTGTGGTAGTGATCAGTTCACTATGTCCACTTGGCTGCCCAATTTTCACTCTTCTAGGTTGAAGCGTTCGTTTCCAGTAAGAGTTTGAATTTTTAGGTATCACTCTGTTTTCTCCTATATAGATAGATGTGTTGGGAACTCTAAATGAAACACGGTTTGTGCTAGCTCTTTGAAAATTGACAAAATAAAGTAGTTCTAAGTTCTGTCTCTAAGCTTTGTTTTCTCTTGAAGCAGCCCTAAGCAGAGACTGCCTAAAGACATTTTCATTGGAAAGGTGTGCCAAGCGTCCAAAAGTACTGTTTTTCTGAAATCTCGGCAAACCTTTTTTCACCCAATCTTGATGAGACATTGTGGTAATGATCAGTTCACTAAGCCCACTTGGCTGCCCAATTTTCACACTCTAGGTTGAAGCGTTCGTTTCCAGTAAGAGTTTGAATTTTTAGGTTTCACTCTGTTTTCTCCTATATAGATAGATGTGTTGGGAACTCTAAATGAAACACGGTTTGTGCTAGCTCTTTGAAAATTGACAAAATAAAGTAGTTTTAGGTTCTGTCTCTATGGTTTGTTTCCTCTTGAAGCAGCCCTACCTAGAGACTGCCTAAATACACTTTCATTGGAAAGGTGTGCAAGCGTCCAAACATACTGGTTTTCTTAAATCTCGGCAAACATTTTTTCACCCAATCTTGATGATTCTCCGTGGTAGTGATCAGTTCACTAAGTCCACTTGGCTGCCCAATTTTCACTCTTCTAGGTTGAAGCGTTCGTTTCCAGTAAGAGTTCGAATTTTTAGGTTTCAATCTGTTTTCTCCTGTATAGATAGATGTGTTGGGAACTCTAAATGAAACAAGGTTTGTGCTAGCTCTTTGATAATTGACAAAATAAAGTAGTTTTAGGTTCTGTCTCTATGGTTTGTTTCCTCTTGAAGCAGCCCTAACTCGAGACTGCCAAAATACACTTCCATTTGAAAGGTGTGCCAAGCGTCCAAAAGTACTGGTTTTCTGAAATCTCGGCAAACATTTTTTTCACCCAATCTTGATAATTCTCTGTGGTAGTGATCAGTTTACTAAGCCCACTTGGCGGCCCAATTTTCACTCTTCTAGGTTGAAGCGTTCGTTTCCAGTAAGTGTTTGAATTTTTAGGTTTCACTCTGTTTTCTCCTACATAGATAGATGTGTTTGGAACTCTAAATGAAACACGTTTTTTGCTAGATCTTTGAAATTTGACCAAAATAAAGTAGTTTTAGGTTCTGTGTCTATGGTTTGTTTCCTCTTGAAGCAGCCCTAACTAGAGACTGCCTAAATACACTTTCATTGGAAAGGTGTGCCAAGCGTTCAAAAGTACTGGTTTTCTGAAATCTCGGCAAACATTTTTTCACCCAATCTTGATGATTCTCTGTGGTAATGATCAGTTCACTCAGTCCACTTGGCTGCCCAATTTTCACTCTTCTAGGTTGAAGCGTTCGTTTCCAGTAAGAGTTTGAATTTTTAGGTTTCACTCTGTTTTCTCCTATATAAATAGATGTGTTTGGAACTCTAAATGAAACACGGTTTGTGCTAGCTCTTTGATAATTGACAAAATAAAGTAGTTTTAGGTTCTGTCTCTATGGTTTGTTTCCTCTTGAAGCAGCCCTAACTGGAGACTGCCCAAATACACTTCCATTTGAAAGGTGTGCCAAGCGTCCAAAATACTGGTTTTCTGAAATCTCGGCAAACATTTTTTTCACCCAATCTTGATGATTCTCTGTGGTAGTGATCAGTTCACTAAGCCCACTTGGCTGCCCAATTTTCACTCTTCTAGGTTGAAGCGTTCGTTTCCAGTAAGAGTTTGAATTTTTAGGTTAAACTCTGTTTTCTCCTATATAGATAGATGTCTTGGGAACTCTAAATGAAACACGGTTTGTGCTAGCTCTTGGAAAATTGACAAAATAAAGTAGTTCTAAGTTCTGTCTCTATGGTTTGTTTCCTCTTGAAGCAGCCCTACCTACAGACTGCCTAAATACACTTTCATTGGAAAGGTGTGCCAAGCGTTCAAAAGTACTGGTTTTCTGAAATCTCGGCAAATATTTTTTCACCCAATCTTGATGATTCTCTGTGGTAATGATCAGTTCACTCAGTCCACTTGGCTGCTCAATTTTCACTCTTCTAGGTTGAAGCGTTCGTTTCCAGTAAGAGTTTGAATTTTTAGGTATCACTCTGTTTTCTCCTATATAGATAGATGTGTTGGGAACTCTAAATGAAACACGGTTTGTGCTAGCTCTTTGAAAATTGACAAAATAAAGTAGTTATAAGTTCTGTCTCTAAGGTTTGTTTTCTCTTGAAGCAGCCCTAAGCAGAGACTGCCTAAAGACATTTTCATTGGAAAGGTGTGCCAAGCGTCCAAAAGTACTAGTTTTCTGAAATCTCGGCAAACCTTTTTTCACCCAATCTTGTTGATTCTCTGTGGTAGTGATCAGTTCACTAAGTCCATTTGGCTGCCCAATTTTCACTCTTCTAGGTTGAAGCGTTCGTTTCCAGTAAGAGTTTGAATTTTTAGGTTTCAATCTGTTTTCTCCTATATAGATAGATGTGTTGGGAACTCTAAATGAAACAAGGTTTGTGCTAGCTCTTTGATAATTGACAAAATAAAGTAGTTTTAGGTTCTGTCTCTATGGTTTGTTTCCTCTTGAAGCAGCCCTAACTGGAGACTGCCAAAATACACTTCCATTTGAAACGTGTGCCAAGCGTCCAAAAGTACTGGTTTTCTGAAATCTCGGCAAACATTTTTTTCACCCAATCTTGATAATTCTCTGTGGTAGTGATCAGTTTACTAAGCCCACTTGGCGGCCCAATTTTCACTCTTCTAGGTTGAAGCGTTCGTTTCCAGTAAGTGTTTGAATTTTTAGGTTTCACTCTGTTTTCTCCTACATAGATAGATGTGTTTGGAACTCTAAATGAAACACGTTTTTTGCTAGATCATTGAAAATTGACAAAATAAAGTAGTTTTAGGTTCTGTGTCTATGGTTTGTTTCCTCTTGAAGCAGCCCTAACTAGAGACTGCCTAAATACACTTTCATTGGAAAAGTGTGCCAAGTGTCCAAACGTACTGGTTTTCTTAAATCTCGGCAAACATTTTTGTACCCAATCTTGATGATTCTCTGTGGTAGTGATCAGTTCACTAAGCCCACTTGGCTGCCCAATTTTCACTCTTCTAGGTTGAAGCGTTCGTTTCCAGTAAGAGTTTGAATTTTTAGGTTTCACTCTGTTTTCTCCTATAAAGATAGATGTGTTTGGAACTCTAAATGAAACACGGTTTGTACTAGATCTTTGAAAATTGACAAAATAAAGTAGTTTTAGGTTCTGTGTCTATGGTTTGTTTCCTCTTGAAGCAGCCCTAACTAGAGACTGCCTAAATACACTTTCATTGGAAAGGTGTGCCAAGCGTCAAAAAGTACTGGTTTTCTGAAATCTCGGCAAACATTTTTTCAACCAATCTTGATGAATCTCTGTGGTAATGACCAGTTCACTAAGTCCACTAGGTTGCCCAATTTTCACTCTTCTAGGTTGAAGCGTTCGTTTCCAGTAAGAGTTTGAATTTTTAGGTTTCACTCTGTTTTCTCCTATATAGATAGATGTCTTGGGAACTCTAAATGAAACACGGTTTGTGCTAGCTTTTGGAAAATTGACAAAATAAAGTAGTTCTAAGTTCTGTCTCTATGGTTTGTTTCCTCTTGAAGCAGCCCTACCTAGAGACTGCCTAAATACACTTTCATTGGAAAGGTGTGCCAAGCGTTCAAAACTACTGGTTTTCTGAAATCTCGGCAAATATTTTTTCACCCAATCTTGATGATTCTCTGTGGTAATGATCAGAACACTCAGTCCACTTGGCTGCCCAATTTTCACTCTTCTAGGTTGAAGCGTTCGTTTCCAGTAAGAGTTTGAATTTTTAGGTTTCACTCTGTTTTCTCCTATATAGATTGATGTGTTAGGAACTCTAAATAAAACACGGTTTGTGCTAGCTCTTTGAAATTTGACCAAAATAAAGTAGTTTTAGGTTCTGTCTCTATGGTTTGTTTCCTCTTGAAGCAGCCCTACCTAGAGACTGCCTAAATAACTTTCATTGGAAAGGTGTGCCAAGCGTCCAAACGTACTGGTTTTCTTAAATCTCGGCAAACATTTTTTCACCCAATCTTGATGATTCTCTGTGGTAGTGATCAGTTCACTAAGTCCACTTGGCTGCCCAATTTTCACTCTTCTAGGTTGAAGCGTTCGTTTCCAGTAAGAGTTTGAATTTTTAGGTATCACTCTGTTTTCTCCTATATAGATAGATGTGTTGGGAACTCTAAATGAAACAGGGTTTGTGCTAGCTCTTTGAAAATTGACAAAATAAAGTAGTTCTAAGTTCTCTCTCTAAGGTTTGTTTTCTCTTGAAGCAGCCCTAAGCAGAAACTGCCTAAAGACATTTTCATTGGAAAGGTGTGCCAAGCGTCCAAAAGTACTGGTTTTCTGAAATCTCGGCAAACCTTTTTTCACCCAATCTTGTTGATTCTCTGTGGTAGTGATCAGTTCACTAAGTCCATTTGGCTGCCCAATTTTCACTCTTCTAGGTTGAAGCGTTCGTTTCCAGTAAGAGTTTGAATTTTTAGGTTTCAATCTGTTTTCTCCTATATAGATAGATGTGTTGGGAACTCTAATTGAAACAAGGTTTGTGCTAGCTCTTTGATAATTGACAAAATAAAGTAGTTTTAGGTTCTGTCTCTATGGTTTGTTTCCTCTTGAAGCAGCCCTAACTGGAGAGTGCCAAAATACACTTCCATTTGAAAGGTGTGCCAAGCGTCCAAAAGTACTGGTTTTCTGAAATCTCGGCAAACATTTTTTTCACCCAATCTTGATAATTCTCTGTGGTAGTGATCAGTTTACTAAGCCCACTTGGCCGCCCAATTTTCACTCTTCTAGGTTGAAGCGTTCGTTTCCAGTAAGTGTTTGAATTTTTTGGTTTCACTCTGTTTTCTCCTACATAGATAGATGTGTTTGGAACTCTAAATGAAACACGTTTTTTGCTAGATCTTTGAAAATTGACAAAATAAAGTAGTTTTAGGTTCTGTCTCTAAGGTTTGTTTTCTCTTGAAGCAGCCCTAAGCAGAGACTGCCTAAGACATTTTCATTGGAAAGGTGTGCCAAGCGTCCAAAAGTACTGGTTTTCTGAAATATCGGCAAACATTTTTTCACCCAATCTTGTTGATTCTCTGTGGTAGTGATCAGTTCACTAAGTCCATTTGGCTGCCTAATTTTCACTCTTCTAGGTTGAAGCGTTCGTTTCCAGTAAGAGTTTGAATTTTTAGGTTTCAATCTGTTTTCTCCTATATAGATAGATGTGTTGGGAACTCTAAATGAAACAAGGTTTGTGCTAGCTCTTTGATAATTGACAAAATAAAGTAGTTTTAGGTTCTGTCTCTATGGTTTGTTTCCTCTTGAAGCAGCCCTAACTGGAGACTGCCAAAATACACTTCCATTTGAAAGGTGTGCCAAGCGTCCAAAAGTAATGGTTTTCTGAAATCTCGGCAAACATTTTTTTCACCCAATCTTGATAATTCTCTGTGGTAGTGATCAGTTTACTAAGCCCACTTGGCGGCCCAATTTTCACTCTTCTAGGTTGAAGCGTTCGTTTCCAGTAAGTGTATGAATTTTTAGGTTTCACTCTGTTTTCTCCTACATAGATAGATGTGTTTGGAACTCTAAATGAAACACGTTTTTTGCTAGATCTTTGAAAATTGACAAAATAAAGTAGTTTTAGGTTCTGTGTCTATGGTTTGTTTCCTCTTGAAGCAGCCCTAACTAGAGACTGCCTAAATACACTTTCATTGGAAAGGTGTGCCAAGCGTCCAAAAGTACTGGTTGTCTGAAATCTCGGCAAACATTTTTTCACCCAATCTTGATGATTATCTGTGGTAATAACCAGTTCACTAAGTCCACTTGGCTGCCCAATTTTCACTCTTCTAGGTTGAAGCGTTCGTTTCCAGTAAGAGTTTGAATTTTTAGGTATCACTCTGTTTTCTCCTATATAGATAGATGTGTTGGGAACTCTAAATGAAACACGGTTTGTGCTAGCTCTTTGAAAATTGACAAAATAAAGTAGTTCTAAGTTCTGTCTCTAAGCTTTGTTTTCTCTTGAAGCAGCCCTAAGCAGAGACTGCCTAAAGACATTTTCATTGCAAAGGTGTGCCAAGCGTCCAAAAGTACTGGTTTTCTGAAATCTCGGCAAACCTTTTTTCACCCAATCTTGATGAGACATTGTGGTAATGATCAGTTCACTAAGCCCACTTGGCTGCCCAATTTTCACACTCTAGGTTGAAGTGTTCGTTTCCAGTAAGAGTTTGAATTTTTAGGTTTCACTCTGTTTTCTCCTATATAGATAGATGTGTTGGGAACTCTAAATGAAACACGGTTTGTGCTAGCTCTTTGAAAATTGACAAAATAAAGTAGTTTTAGGTTCTGTCTCTATGGTTTGTTTCCTCTTGAAGCAGCCCTACCTAGAGACTGCCTAAATACACTTTCATTGGAAAGGTGTGCAAGCGTCCAAACATACTGGTTTTCTTAAATCTCGGCAAACATTTTTTCACCCAATCTTGATGATTCTCTGTGGTAGTGATCAGTTCACTAAGTCCACTTGGCTGCCCAATTTTCACTCTTCTAGGTTGAAGCGTTCGTTTCCAGTAAGAGTTTGAATTTTTAGGTTTCAATCTGTTTTCTCCTGTATAGATAGATGTGTTGGGAACTCTAAATGAAACAAGGTTTGTGCTAGCTCTTTGATAATTGACAAAATAAAGTAGTTTTAGGTTCTGTCTCTATGGTTTGTTTCCTCTTGAAGCAGCCCTAACTGGAGACTGCCAAAATACACTTCCATTTGAAACGTGTGCCAAGCGTCCAAAAGTACTGGTTTTCTTAAATCTCGGCAAACATTTTTTTCACCCAATCTTGATAATTCTCTGTGGTAGTGATCAGTTTACTAAGCCCACTTGGCGGCCCAATTTTCACTCTTCTAGGTTGAAGCGTTCGTTTCCAGTAAGTGTTTGAATTTTTAGGTTTCTCTCTGTTTTCTCCTACATAGATAGATGTGTTTGGAACTCTAAATGAAACACGTTTTTTGCTAGATCGTTGAAATTTGACCAAAATAAAGTAGTTTTAGGTTCTGTGTCTATGGTTTGTTTCCTCTTGAAGCAGCCCTAACTAGAGACTGCCTAAATACACTTTCATTGGAAAGGTGTGCCAAGCGTTCAAAAGTACTGGTTTTCTGAAATCTCGGCAAACATTTTTTCACCCAATCTTGATGATTCTCTGTGGTAATGATCAGTTCACTCAGTCCACTTGGCTGCCCAATTTTCACTCTTCTAGGTTGAAGCGTTCGTTTCCAGTAAGAGTTTGAATTTTTAGGTTTCACTCTGTTTTCTCCTATATAAATAGATGTGTTTGGAACTCTAAATGAAACACGGTTTGTGCTAGCTCTTTGATAATTGACAAAATAAAGTAGTTTTAGGTTCTGTCTCTATGGTTTGTTTCCTCTTGAAGCAGCCCTAACTGGAGACTGCCCAAATACACTTCCATTTGAAAGGTGTGCCAAGCGTCCAAAATACTGGTTTTCTGAAATCTCGGCAAACATTTTTTTCACCCAATCTTGATGATTCTCTGTGGTAGTGATCAGTTCACTAAGCCCACTTGGCTGCCCAATTTTCACTCTTCTAGGTTGAAGCGTTCGTTTCCAGTAAGAGTTTGAATTTTTAGGTTTCACTCTGTTTTCTCCTATAAAGATAGATGTGTTTGGAACTCTAAATGAAACACGGTTTGTACTAGATCTTTGAAAATTGACAAAATAAAGTAGTTTTAGGTTCTGTGTCTATGGTTTGTTTCCTCTTGAAGCTGCCCTAACTAGAGACTGCCTAAATACACTTTCATTGGAAAGGTGTGCCAAGCGTCAAAAAGTACTGGTTTTCTGAAATCTCGGCAAACATTTTTTCAACCAATCTTGATGAATCTCTTTGGTAAGGACCAGTTCACTAAGTCCACTAGGTTGCCCAATTTTCACTCTTCTAGGTTGAAGCGTACGTATCCAGTAAGAGTTTGAATTTTTAGGTTTCACTCTGTTTTCTCCTATATAGATAGATGTCTTGGGAACTCTAAATGAAACACGGTTTGTGCTAGCTCTTGGAAAATTGACAAAATAGAGTAGTTCTAAGTTCTGTCTCTATGGTTTGTTTCCTCTTGAAGCAGCCCTACCTAGAGACTGCCTAAATACACTTTCATTGGAAAGGTGTGCCAAGCGTTCAAAAGTACTGGTTTTCTGAAATCTCGGCAAATATTTTTTCACCCAATCTTGATGATTCTCTGTGGTAATGATCAGTTCACTCAGTCCACTTGGCTGCCCAATTTTCACTCTTCTAGGTTGAAGCGTTCGTTTCCAGTAAGAGTTTGAATTTTTAGGTTTCACTCTGTTTTCTCCTATATAGATTGATGTGTTTGGAACTCTAAATAAAACACGGTTTGTGCTAGCTCTTTGAAATTTGACCAAAATAAAGCAGTTTTAGGTTCTGTCTCTATGGTTTGTTTCCTCTTGAAGCAGCCCTACCTAGAGACTGCCTAAATAACTTTAATTGGAAAGGTGTGCCAAGCGTCCAAACGTACTGGTTTTCTTAAATCTCGGCAAACATTTTTTCACCCAATCTTGATGATTCTCTGTCGTAGTGATCAGTTCACTAAGTCCACTTGGCTGCCCAATTTTCACTCTTCTAGGTTGAAGCGTTCGTTTCCAGTAAGAGTTTGAATTTTTAGGTATCACTCTGTTTTCTCCTATATAGATAGATGTGTTGGGAACTCTAAATGAAACACGGTTTGTGCTAGCTCTTTGAAAATTGACAAAATAAAGTAGTTATAAGTTCTGTCTCTAAGGTTTGTTTTCTCTTGAAGCAGCCCTAAGCAGAGACTGCCTAAAGACATTTTCATTGGAAAGGTGTGCCAAGCGTCCAAAAGTACTGGTTTTCTGAAATCTCGGCAAACCTTTTTTCACCCAATCTTGTTGATTCTCTGTGGTAGTGATCAGTTCACTAAGTCCATTTGGCTGCCCAATTTTCACTCTTCTAGGTTGAAGCGTTTCGTTTCCAGTAAGAGTTTGAATTTTTAGGTTTCAATCTGTTTTCTCCTATATAGATAGATGTGTTGGGAACTCTAAATGAAACAAGGTTTGTGCTAGCTCTTTGATAATTGACAAAATAAAGTAGTTTAGGTTCTGTCTCTATGGTTTGTTTCCTCTTGAAGCAGCCCTAACTGGAGAGTGCCAAAATACACTTCCATTTGAAAAGGTGTGCCAAGCGTCCAAAAGTACTGGTTTTCTGAAATCTCGGCAAACATTTTTTTCACCCAATCTTGATACTTCTCTGTGGTAGTGATCAGTTACTAAGCCCACTTGGCGGCCCATTTTCACTCTTCTAGGTTGAAGCGTTCGTTTCCAGTAAGTGTTTGAATTTTTAGGTTTCACTCTGTTTTCTCCTACATAGATAGATGTGTTTGGAACTCTAAATGAAACACGTTTTTTGCTAGATCTTTGAAAATTGACAAAATAAAGTAGTTTTAGGTTCTGTGTCTATGGTTTGTTTCCTCTTGAAGCAGCCCTAACTAGAGACTGCCTAAATACACTTTCATTGGAAAGGTGTGCCAAGTGTCCAAACGTACTGGTTTTCTTAAATCTCGGCAAACATTTTTGTACCCAATCTTGATGATTCTCTGTGGTAGTGATCAGTTCACTAAGTCAACTTGGCTGCCCAATTTTCACTCTTCTAGGTTGAAGCGTTCTTTTCCAGTAAGAGTTTGAATTTTTAGGTTTCACTCTGTTTTCTCCTATATAGATAGATGTGTTGGGAACTCTAAATGAACACGGTTTGAGCTAGCTCTTTGATAATTGACAAAATTAAAGTAGTTTTAGGTTCTGTCTCTATGGTTTGTTTCCTCTTGAAACAGCCCTAACTGGAGACTGCCCAAATACACTTCCATTTGAAAGGTGTGCCAAGCGTCCAAAATACTGGTTTTCTGAAATCTCGGCAAACATTTTTTTCACCCAATCTTGATGATTCTCTGTGGTAGTGATCAGTTCACTAAGCCCACTTGGCTGCCCAATTTTCACTCTTCTAGGTTGAAGCGTTCGTTTCCAGTAAGAGTTTGAATTTTTAGGTTTCACTCTGTTTTCTCCTATAAAGATAGATGTGTTTGGAACTCTAAATGAAACACGGTTTGTACTAGATCTTTGAAAATTGACAAAATAAAGTAGTTTTAGGTTCTGTGTCTATGGTTTGTTTCCTCTTGAAGCAGCCCTAACTAGAGACTGCCTAAATACACTTTCATTGGAAAGGTGTGCCAAGCGTCAAAAAGTACTGGTTTTCTGAAATCTCGGCAAACATTTTTCAACCAATCTTGATGAATCTCTGTGGTAATGACCAGTTCACTAAGTCCACTAGGTTGCCCAATTTTCACTCTTCTAGGTTGAAGCGTTCGTTTCCAGTAAGAGTTTTGAATTTTTAGGTTTCACTCTGTTTTCTCCTATATAGATAGATGTCTTGGGAACTCTAAATGAAACACGGTTGTGCTAGCTTTTGGAAAATTGACAAAATAAAGTAGTTCTAAGTTCTGTCTCTATGGTTTGTTTCCTCTTGAAGCAGCCCTACCTAGAGACTGCCTAAATACACTTTCATTGGAAAGGTGTGCCAAGCGTTCAAAAGTACTGGTTTTCTGAAATCTCGGCAAATATTTTTTCACCCAATCTTGATGATTCTCTGTGGTAATGATCAGTACACTCAGTCCACTTGGCTGCCCAATTTTCACTCTTCTAGGTTGAAGCGTTCGTTTCCAGTAAGAGTTTGAATTTTTAGGTTTCACTCTGTTTTCTCCTATATAGATTGATGTGTTTGGAACTCTAAATAAAACACGGTTTGTGCTAGCTCTTTGAAATTTGACCAAAATAAAGTAGTTTTAGGTTCTGTCTCTATGGTTTGTTTCCTCTTGAAGCAGCCCTACCTAGAGACTGCCTAAATAACTTTCATTGGAAAGGTGTGCCAAGCGTCCAAACGTACTGGTTTTCTTAAATCTCGGCAAACATTTTTTCACCCAATCTTGATGATTCTCTGTCGTAGTGATCAGTTCACTAAGTCCACTTGGCTGCCCAATTTTCACTCTTCTAGGTTGAAGCGTTCGTTTCCAGTAAGAGTTTGAATTTTTAGGTATCACTCTGTTTTCTCCTATATAGATAGATGTGTTGGGAACTCTAAATGAAACAGGGTTTGTGCTAGCTCTTTGAAAATTGACAAAATAAAGTAGTTCAAAGTTCTGTCTCTAAGGTTTGTTTTCTCTTGAAGCAGCCCTAAGCAGAAACTGCCTAAAGACATTTTCATTGGAAAGGTGTGCCAAGCGTCCAAAAGTACTGGTTTTCTGAAATCTCGGCAAACCTTTTTTCACCCAATCTTGTTGATTCTCCGTGGTAGTGATCAGTTCACTAAGTCCATTTGGCTGCCCAATTTTCACTCTTCTAGGTTGAAGCGTTCGTTTCCAGTAAGAGTTTGAATTTTTAGGTTTCAATCTGTTTTCTCCTATATAGATAGATGTGTTGGGAACTCTAATTGAAACAAGGTTTGTGCTAGCTCTTTGATAATTGACAAAATAAAGTAGTTTTAGGTTCTGTCTCTATGGTTTGTTTCCTCTTGAAGCAGCCCTAACTGGAGACTGCCAAAATACACTTCCATTTGAAAGGTGTGCCAAGCGTCCAAAAGTACTGGTTTTCTGAAATCTCGGCAAACATTTTTTTCACCCAATCTTGAAATTTCTCTGTGGTAGTGATCAGTTTATTAAGCCCACTTGGCGGCCCAATTTCACTCTTCTAGGTTGAAGCGTTCGTTTCCAGTAAGTGTTTGAATTTTTGGTTTCACTCTGTTTTCTCCTACATAGATAGATGTGTTTGGAACTCTAAATGAAACACGTTTTTTGCTAGATCTTTGAAAATTGACAAAATAATGTAGTTATAGGTTCTGTCTCTAAGGTTTGTTTTCTCTTGAAGCAGCCCTAAGCAGAGACTGCCTAAGACATTTTCATTGGAAAGGTGTGCCAAGCGTCCAAAAGTACTGGTTTTCTGAAATCTCGGCAAACATTTTTTCACCCAATCTTGTTGATTCTCTGTGGTAGTGATCAGTTCAATAAGTCCATTTGGCTGCCTAATTTTCACTCTTCTAGGTTGAAGCGTTCGTTTCCAGTAAGAGTTTGAATTTTTAGGTTTCAATCTGTTTTCTCCTATATAGATAGATGTGTTGGGAACTCTAAATGAAACAAGGTTTGTGCTAGCTCTTTGATAATTGACAAAATAAAGTAGTTTTAGGTTCTCTCTCTATGGTTTGTTTCCTCTTGAAGCAGCCCTAACTGGAGACTCCCAAAATACACTTCCATTTGAAAGGTGTGCCAAGCGTCCAAAAGTACTGGTTTTCTGAAATCTCGGCAAACATTTTTTTCACCCAATCTTGATAATTCTCTGTGGTAGTGATCAGTTTACTAAGCCCACTTGGCGGCCCAATTTTCAATCTTCTAGGTTGAAGCGTTTCGTTTCCAGTCAGTGTTTGAATTTTTAGGTTTCACTCTGTTTTCTCCTACATAGATAGATGTGTTTGGAACTCTAAATGAAACACGTTTTTGCTAGATCTTTGAAAATTGACAAAATAAAGTAGTTTTAGGTTCTGTGTCTATGGTTTGTTTCCTCTTGAAGCAGCCCTAACTAGAGACTGCTAAATACACTTTCATTGGAAAGGTGTGCCAAGCGTCCAAAAGTACTGGTTGTCTGAAATCTCGGCAAACATTTTTTCACCCAATCTTGATGATTATCTGTGGTAATGACCAGTTCACTAAGTCCACTTGGCTGCCCAATTTTCACTCTTCTAGGTTGAAGCGTTCGTTTCCAGTAAGAGTTTGAATTTTTAGGTATCACTCTGTTTTCTCCTATATAGATAGATGTGTTGGGAATACTAAATGAAACACGGTTTGTGCTAGCTCATTGAAAATTGACAAAATAATGTAGTTTTAAGTTGTGTCTCTAAAGTTTGTTTCCTCTTGAAGCAGCCCTAAGCAGAGACTGCCTAAAGACATTTTCATTGGAAAGGTGTGCAGAGCGTCCAAAAGTACTGGTTTTCTGAAATCTCGGCAAACCTTTTTTCACCCAATCTTGATGAGACATTGTGGTAATGATCAGTTCACTAAGCCCACTTGGCTGCCCAATTTTCACACTCTAGTTTGAAGCGTTCGTTTCCAGTAAGTGGTTGAATTTTTAGGTTTCACTCTGTTTTCTCCTATATAGATAGATGTGTTGGGAACTCTAAATGAAACACGGTTTGTGATAGCTCTTTGAAAATTGACAAAATAAAGAAGTTATAAGTTCTGTCTCTTTGGTTTGTTTCCTCTTGAAGCAGCCCAACCTAGAGACTGCCTAAATACACTTTCATTGGAAAGGTGTGCCAAGCGTTAAAAAGTACTGGTTTTCTGAAATCTCGGCAAACATTTTTTCACCCAATCTTGATGATTCTCTGTGGTAATGATCAGTTCACTCAGTCCACTTGGCTGCCCAATTTTCACTCTTCTATGTTGAAGCGTTCGTTTCCAGTAAGAGTTTGAATTTTTAGGTTTCACTCTGTTTTCTTCTATATAGATAGATGTGTTTGGAACTCTAAATGAAACACGGTTTGTGCTAGCTCTTTGAAATTTGATCAAAATAAAGTAGTTTTTGGTTCTGTCTCTATGATTTGTTTCCTCTTGAAGCAGCCCTACCTAGAGACTGCCTAAATACACTTTCATTGGAAAGGTGTGCCAAGCGTCCAAACGTACTGGTTTTCTTAAATCTCGGCAAACATTTTTTCACCCAATCTTGATGATTCTCTGTGGTAGTGATCAGTTCACTAAGTCCACTTGGCTGCCCAATTTTCACTCTTCTAAGTTGAAGCGTTCGTTTCCAGTAAGAGTTTGAATTTTTAGGTTTCACTCTGTTTTCTCCTACATAGATAGATGTGTTTGGAACTCTAAATGAAACACGTTTTTTGCTAGATCTTTGAAAATTGACAAAATAAAGTAGTTTTAGGTTCTGTGTCTATGGTTTGTTTCCTCTTGAAGCAGCCCTAACTAGAGACTGCCTAAATACACTTTCATTGGAAAGGTGTGCCAAGCGTCCAAACGTACTGGTTTTCTTAAATCTCGGCAAACATTTTTGTACAAAATCTTGATGATTCTCTGTGGTAGTGATCAGTTCACTAAGTCAACTTGGCTGCCCAATTTTCACTCTTCTAGGTTGAAGCGTTCGTTTCCAGTAAGAGTTTGAATTTTTAGGTTTCACTCTGTTTTCTCCTATATAGATAGATGTGTTGGGAACTCTAAATGAAACACGGTTTGAGCTAGCTCTTTGATAATTGACAAAATAAAGTAGTTTTAGGTTCTGTCTCTATGGTTTGTTTCCTCTTGAAACAGCCCTAACTGGAGACTGCCCAAATACACTTCCATTTGAAAGGTGTGCCAAGCGTCCAAAATACTGGTTTTCTGAAATCTCGGCAAACATTTTTTTCACCCAATCTTGATGATTCTCTGTGGTAGTGATCAGTTCACTAAGCCCACTTGGCTGCCCAATTTTCACTCTTCTAGGTTGAAGCGTTCGTTTCCAGTAAGAGTTTGAATTTTTAGGTTTCACTCTGTTTTCTCCTATAAAGATAGATTTGTTTGGAACTCTAAATGAAACACGGTTTGTACTAGATCTTTGAAAATTGACAAAATAAAGTAGTTTTAGGTTCTGTGTCTATGGTTTGTTTCCTCTTGAAGCAGCCCTAACTAGAGACAGCCTAAATACACTTTCATTGGAAAGGTGTGCCAAGCGTCAAAAAGTACTGGTTTTCTGAAATCTCGGCAAACATTTTTTCAACCAATCTTGATGAATCTCTGTGGTAATGACCAGTTCACTAAGTCCACTAGGTTGCCCAATTTTCACTCTTCTAGGTTGAAGCGTACGTTTCCAGTAAGAGTTTGAATTTTTAGGTTTCACTCTGTTTTCTCCTATATAGATAGAGGTCTTGGGAACTCTAAATGAAACACGGTTTGTGCTAGCTTTTGGAAAATTGACAAAATAAAGTAGTTCTAAGTTCTGTCTCTATGATTTGTTTCCTCTTGAAGCAGCCCTACCTAGAGACTGCCTAAATACACTTTCATTGGAAAGGTGTGCCAAGCGTTCAAAAGTACTGGTTTTCTGAAATCTCGGCAAATATTTTTTCACCCAATCTTGATGATTCTCTGTGGTAATGATCAGTACACTCAGTCCACTTGACTGCCCAATTTTCACTCTTCTAGGTTGAAGCGTTCGTTTCCAGTAAGAGTTTGAATTTTTAGGTTTCACTCTGTTTTCTCCTATATAGATTGATGTGTTTGGAACTCTAAATAAAACACGGTTTGTGCTAGCTCTTTGAAATTTGCCCAAAATAAAGTAGTTTTAATTTCTGTCTCTATGGTTTGTTTCCTCTTGAAGCAGCCCTACCTAGAGACTGCCTAAATAACTTTCATTGGAAAGGTGTGCCAAGCGTCCAAACGTACTGGTTTTCTTAAATCTCGGCAAACATTTTTTCACCCAATCTTGATGATTCTCTGTAGTAGTGATCAGTTTACTAAGTTCACTTGGCTGCCCAATTTTCACTCTTCTAGGTTGAAGCGTTCGTTTCCAGTAAGAGTTTGAATTTTTAGGTATCACTCTGTTTTCTCCTATATAGATAGATGTGTTGGGAACTCTAAATGAAACACGGTTTGTGCTAGCTCTTTGAAAATTGACAAAATAAAGTAGTTCTAAGTTCTGTCTCTAAGGTTTGTTTTCTCTTGAAGCAGCCATAAGTAGAGACTGCCTAAAGACATTTTCATTGGAAAGGTGTGCCAAGCGTCCTAAAGTACTGGTTTTCTGAAATCTCGGCAAACCTTTTTTCACCCAATCTTGTTGATTCTCTGTGGTAGTGATCAGTTCACTAAGTCCATTTGGCTGCCCAATTTTCACTCTTCTAGGTTGAAGCGTTCGTTTCCAGTAAGAGTTTGAATTTTTAGGTTTCAATCTGTTTTCTCCTATATAGATAGATGTGTTGGAAACTCTAATTGAAACAAGGTTTGTGCTAGCTCTTTGATAATTGACAAAATAAAGTAGTTTTAGGTTCTGTGTCTATGGTTTGTTTCCTCTTGAAGCAGCCCTAAGTAGAGACTGCCTAAATACACTTTCATTGGAAAGGTGTGCCAAGCGTCCAAACGTACTGGTTTTCTTAAATCTCGGCAAACATTTTTGTACAAAATCTTGATGATTCTCTGTGGTAGTGATCAGTTCACTAAGTCAACTTGGCTGCCCAATTTTCACTCTTCTAGGTTGAAGCGTTCGTTTCCAGTAAGAGTTTGAATTTTTAGGTTTCACTCTGTTTTCTCCTATATAGATAGATGTGTTGGGAACTCTAAATGAAACACGGTTTGAGCTAGCTCTTTGATAATTGACAAAATAAAGTAGTTTTAGGTTCTGTCTCTATGGTTTGTTTCCTCTTGAAACAGCCCTAACTGGAGACTGCCCAAATACACTTCCATTTGAAAGGTGTGCCAAGCGTCCAAAATACTGGTTTTCTGAAATCTCGGCAAACATTTTTTTCACCCAATCTTGATGATTCTCTGTGGTAGTGATCAGTTCACTAAGCCCACTTGGCTGCCCAATTTTCACTCTTCTAGGTTGAAGCGTTCGTTTCCAGTAAGAGTTTGAATTTTTAGGTTTCACTCTGTTTTCTCCTATAAAGATAGATGTGTTTGGAACTCTAAATGAAACACGGTTTGTACTAGATCTTTGAAAATTGACAAAATAAAGTAGTTTTAGGTTCTGTGTCTATGGTTTGTTTCCTCTTGAAGCAGCCCTAACTAGAGACAGCCTAAATACACTTTCATTGGAAAGGTGTGCCAAGCGTCAAAAAGTACTGGTTTTCTGAAATCTCGGCAAACATTTTTTCAACCAATCTTGATGAATCTCTGTGGTAATGACCAGTTCACTAAGTCCACTAGGTTGCCCAATTTTCACTCTTCTAGGTTGAAGCGTACGTTTCCAGTAAGAGTTTGAATTTTTAGGTTTCACTCTGTTTTCTCCTATATAGATAGAGGTCTTGGGAACTCTAAATGAAACACGGTTTGTGCTAGCTTTTGGAAAA
The DNA here is from genome assembly GCF_048772815.1 of Callospermophilus lateralis. Lineage (NCBI taxonomy): Eukaryota > Metazoa > Chordata > Mammalia > Rodentia > Sciuridae > Callospermophilus > Callospermophilus lateralis. The sequence goes on from NW_027510382.1 coordinate 27,705, forward strand.
TTGACAAAATAAAGTAGTTCTAAGTTCTGTCTCTATGGTTTGTTTCCTCTTGAAGCAGCCCTACCTAGAGACTGCCTAAATACACTTTCATTGGAAAGGTGTGCCAAGCGTTCAAAAGTACTGGTTTTCTGAAATCTCGGCAAATATTTTTTCACCCAATCTTGATGATTCTCTGTGGTAATGATCAGTACACTCAGTCCACTTGGCTGCCCAATTTTCACTCTTCTAGGTTGAAGCGTTCGTTTCCAGTAAGAGTTTGAATTTTTAGGTTTCACTCTGTTTTCTCCTATATAGATTGATGTGTTTGGAACTCTAAATAAAACACGGTTTGTGCTAGCTCTTTGAAATTTGCCCAAAATAAAGTAGTATTAATTTCTGTCTCTATGGTTTGTTTCCTCTTGAAGCAGCCCTACCTAGAGACTGCCTAAATAACTTTCATTGGAAAGGTGTGCCAAGAGTCCAAACGTACTGGTTTTCTTAAATCTCGGCAAACATTTTTTCACCCAATCTTGATGATTCTCTGTGGTAGTGATCAGTTCACTAAATCCACTTGGCTGCCCAATTTTCACTCTTCTAGGTTGAAGCGTTCGTTTCCAGTAAGAGTTTGAATTTTTAGGTATCACTCTGTTTTCTCCTATATAGATAGATGTGTTGGGAACTCTAAATGAAACACGGTTTGTGCTAGCTCTTTGAAAATTGACAAAATAAAGTAGTTCTAAGTTCTGTCTCTAAGGTTTGTTTTCTCTTGAAGCAGCCCTAAGCAGAGACGGCCTAAAGACATTTTCATTGGAAAGGTGTGCCAAGCGTCCAAAAGTACTGGTTTTCTGAAATCTCGGCAAACCTTTTTTCACCCAATCTTGTTGATTCTCTGTGGTAGTGATCAGTTCACTAAGTCCATTTGGCTGCCCAATTTTCACTCTTCTAGGTTGAAGCGTTCGTTTCCAGTAAGAGTTTAAATTTTTAGGTTTCAATCTGTTTTCTCCTATATAGATAGATGTGTTGGGAACTCTAAATGAAACAAGGTTTGTGCTAGCTCTTTGATAATTGACAAAATAAAGTAGTTTTAGGTTCTGTCTCTATGGTTTGTTTCCTCTTGAAGCAGCCCTAACTGGAGACTGCCAAAATACACTTCCATTTGAAAGGTGTGCCAAACGTCCAAAAGTACTGGTTTTCTGAAATCTCGGCAAACATTTTTTTCACCCAATCTTGATAATTCTCTGTGGTAGTGATCAGTTTACTAAGCCCACTTGGCGGCCCAATTTTCACTCTTCTAGGTTGAAGCGTTCGTTTCCAGTATGTGTTTGAATTTTTTGGTTTCACTCTGTTTTCTCCTACATAGATAGATGTGTTTGGAACTTTAAATGAAACACGTTTTTTGCTAGATCTTTGAAAATTGACAAAATAAAGTAGTTTTAGGTTCTGTCTCTAAGGTTTGTTTTCTCTTTAAGCAGCCCTAAGCAGAGACTGCCTAAGACATTTTCATTGGAAAGGTGTGCCAAGCGTCCAAAAGTACTGGTTTTCTGAAATCTCGGCAAACATTTTTTCACCCAATCTTGTTGATTCTCTGTGGTAGTGATCAGTTCACTAAGTCCATTTGGCTGCCCAATTTTCACTCTTCTGGGTTGAAGCGTTCGTTTCCAGTAAGAGTTTAAATTTTTAGGTTTCAATCTGTTTTCTCCTATATAGATAGATGTGTTGGGAACTCTAAATGAAACAAGGTTTGTGCTAGCTCTTTGATAATTGACAAAATAAAGTAGTTTTAGGTTCTGTCTCTATGGTTTGTTTCCTCTTGAAGCAGCCCTAACTGGAGACTGCCAAAATACACTTCCATTTGAAAGGTGTGCCAAGCGTCCAAAAGTACTGGTTTTCTGAAATCTCGGCAAACATTTTTTTCACCCAATCTTGATAATTCTCTGTGGTAGTGATCAGTTTACTAAGCCCACTTGGCGGCCCAATTTTCACTCTTCTAGGTTGAAGCGTTCGTTTCCAGTAAGTGTTTGAATTTTTAGGTTTCACTCTGTTTTCTCCTACATAGATAGATGTGTTTGGAACTCTAAATGAAACACGTTTTTTGCTAGATCTTTGAAAATTGACAAAATAAAGTAGTTTTAGGTTCTGTGTCTATGGTTTGTTTCCTCTTGAAGCAGCCCTAACTAGAGACTGCCTAAAGACATTTTCATTGGAAAGGTGTGCAGAGCGTCCAAAAGTACTGGTTTTCTGAAATCTCGGCAAACCTTTTTTCACCCAATCTTGATGAGACATTGTGGTAATGATCAGTTCACTAAGCCCACTTGGCTGCCCAATTTTCACACTCTAGTTTGAAGCGTTCGTTTCCAGTAAGTGTTTGAATTTTTAGGTTTCACTCTGTTTTCTCCTATATAGATAGATGTGTTGGGAACTCTAAATGAAACACGGTTTGTGATAGCTCTTTGAAAATTGACAAAATAAAGAAGTTATAAGTTCTGTCTCTTTGGTTTGTTTCCTCTTGAAGCAGCCCAACCTAGAGACTGCCTAAATACACTTTCATTGGAAAGGTGTGCCAAGCGTTAAAAAGTACTGGTTTTCTGAAATCTCGGCAAACATTTTTTCACCCAATCTTGATGATTCTCTGTGGTAATGATCAGTTCACTCAGTCCACTTGGCTGCCCAATTTTCACTCTTCTATGTTGAAGCGTTCGTTTCCAGTAAGAGTTTGAATTTTTAGGTTTCACTCTGTTTTCTTCTATATAGATAGATGTGTTTGGAACTCTAAATGAAACACGGTTTGTGCTAGCTCTTTGAAATTTGAACAAAATAAAGTAGTTTTTGGTTCTGTCTCTATGATTTGTTTCCTCTTGAAGCAGCCCTACCTAGAGACTGCCTAAATACACTTTCATTGGAAAGGTGTGCCAAGCGTCCAAACGTACTGGTTTTCTTAAATCTCGGCAAACATTTTTTCACCCAATCTTGATGATTCTCTGTGGTAGTGATCAGTTCACTAAGTCCACTTGGCTGCCCAATTTTCACTCTTCTAAGTTGAAGCGTTCGTTTCCAGTAAGAGTTTGAATTTTTAGGTTTCACTCTGTTTTCTCCTATATAGATAGCTGTGTTTGGAACTCTAAATGAAACACGGTTTGTGCTAGCTCTTTGATAATTGACAAAATAAAGTAGTTTTAGGTTCTGTCTCTATGGTTTGTTTCCTCTTGAAGCAGCCCTACCTAGAGACTGCCTGAATACACTTTCATTGGAAAGGTGAGCCAAGCGTCCAAAAGTACTGGTTTTCTGAAAACTCGGCAAACATTTTTTCACCCAATCTTGATGATTCTCTGTGGTAATGACCAGTTCACTAAGCACACTTGGCTGCCCAATTTTCACACTCTAGGTTGAAGCGTTCGTTTCCAGTAAGAGTTTGAATTTTTAGGTTTCACTCTGTTTTCTCCTATATAGATAGATGTCCTGGGAACTCTAAATGAAACACGGTTTGTGCTAGCTCTTTGAAAATTGAAAAAATAAATAGTTTTAGGGTCTGTCTCTATGGTTTGTTTCCTCTTGAAGCAGCCCTACCTAGAGACTGCCTAAATACACTTTCATTGGAAAGGTGTGCCAAGTGTCCAAACGTACTGGTTTTCTTAAATCTCGGCAAACATTTTTGTACAAAATCTTGATGATTCTCTGTGGTAGTGATCAGTTCACTAAGTCAACTTGGCTGCCCAATTTTCACTCTTCTAGGTTGAAGTGTTCGTTTCCAGTAAGAGTTTGAATTTTTAGGTTTCACTCTGTTTTCTCCTATATAGATAGATGTGTTGGGAACTCTAAATGAAACACGGTTTGAGCTAGCTCTTTGATAATTGACAAAATAAAGTAGTTTTAGGTTCTGTCTCTATGGTTTGTTTCCTCTTGAAACAGCCCTAACTGGAGACTGCCCAAATACACTTCCATTTGAAAGGTGTGCCAAGCGTCCAAAATACTGGTTTTCTGAAATCTCGGCAAACATTTTTTTCACCCAATCTTGATGATTCTCTGTGGTAGTGATCAGTTCACTAAGCCCACTTGGCTGCCCAATTTTCACTCTTCTAGGTTGAAGCGTTCGTTTCCAGTAAGAGTTTGAATTTTTAGGTTTCACTCTGTTTTCTCCTATAAAGATAGATGTGTTTGGAACTGTAAATGAAACACGGTTTGTACTAGATCTTTGAAAATTGACAAAATAAAGTAGTTTTAGGTTCTGTGTCTATGGTTTGTTTCCTCTTGAAGCAGCCCTAACTAGAGACAGCCTAAATACACTTTCATTGGAAAGGTGTGCCAAGCGTCAAAAAGTACTGGTTTTCTGAAATCTCGGCAAACATTTTTTCAACCAATCTTGATGAATCTCTGTGGTAATGACCAGTTCACTAAGTCCACTAGGTTGCCCAATTTTCACTCTTCTAGGTTGAAGCGTACGTTTCCAGTAAGAGTTTGAATTTTTAGGTTTCACTCTGTTTTCTCCTATATAGATAGAGGTCTTGGGAACTCTAAATGAAACACGGTTTGTGCTAGCTTTTGGAAAATTGACAAAATAAAGTAGTTCTAAGTTCTGTGTCTATGGTTTGTTTCCTCTTGAAGCAGCCCTACCTAGAGACTGCCTAAATACACTTTCATTGGAAAGGTGTGCCAAGCGTTCAAAAGTACTGGTTTTCTGAAATCTCGGCAAATATTTTTTCACCCAATCTTGATGATTCTCTGTGGTAATGATCAGTACACTCAGTCCACTTGGCTGCCCAATTTTCACTCTTCTAGGTTGAAGCGTTCGTTTCCAGTAAGAGTTTGAATTTTTAGGTTTCACTCTGTTTTCTCCTATATAGATTGATGTGTTTGGAACTCTAAATAAAACACGGTTTGTGCTAGCTCTTTGAAATTTGCCCAAAATAAAGTAGTTTTAATTTCTGTCTCTATGGTTTGTTTCCTCTTGAAGCAGCCCTACCTAGAGACTGCCTAAATAACTTTCATTGGAAAGGTGTGCCAAGAGTCCAAACGTACTGGTTTTCTTAAATCTCGGCAAACATTTTTTCACCCAATCTTGATGATTCTCTGTGGTAGTGATCAGTTCACTAAGTCCACTTGGCTGCCCAATTTTCACTCTTCTAAGTTGAAGCGTTCGTTTCCAGTAAGAGTTTGAATTTTTAGGTTTCACTCTGTTTTCTCCTACATAGATAGATGTGTTTGGAACTCTAAATGAAACACGTTTTTTGCTAGATCTTTGAAAATTGACAAAATAAAGTAGTTTTAGGTTCTGTGTCTATGGTTTGTTTCCTCTTGAAGCAGCCCTAACTAGAGACTGCCTAAATACACTTTCATTGGAAAGGTGTGCCAAGCGTCCAAACGTACTGGTTTTCTTAAATCTCGGCAAACATTTTTGTACAAAATCTTGATGATTCTCTGTGGTAGTGATCAGTTCACTAAGTCAACTTGGCTGCCCAATTTTCACTCTTCTAGGTTGAAGCGTTCGTTTCCAGTAAGAGTTTGAATTTTTAGGTTTCACTCTGTTTTCTCCTATATAGATAGATGTGTTGGGAACTCTAAATGAAACACGGTTTGAGCTAGCTCTTTGATAATTGACAAAATAAAGTAGTTTTAGGTTCTGTCTCTATGGTTTGTTTCCTCTTGAAACAGCCCTAACTGGAGACTGCCCAAATACACTTCCATTTGAAAGGTGTGCCAAGCGTCCAAAATACTGGTTTTCTGAAATCTCGGCAAACATTTTTTTCACCCAATCTTGATGATTCTCTGTGGTAGTGATCAGTTCACTAAGCCCACTTGGCTGCCCAATTTTCACTCTTCTAGGTTGAAGCGTTCGTTTCCAGTAAGAGTTTGAATTTTTAGGTTTCACTCTGTTTTCTCCTATAAAGATAGATGTGTTTGGAACTCTAAATGAAACACGGTTTGTACTAGATCTTTGAAAATTGACAAAATAAAGTAGTTTTAGGTTCTGTGTCTATGGTTTGTTTCCTCTTGAAGCAGCCCTAACTAGAGACAGCCTAAATACACTTTCATTGGAAAGGTGTGCCAAGCGTCAAAAAGTACTGTTTTTCTGAAATCTCGGCAAACATTTTTTCAACCAATCTTGATGAATCTCTGTGGTAATGACCAGTTCACTAAGTCCACTAGGTTGCCCAATTTTCACTCTTCTAGGTTGAAGCGTACGTTTCCAGTAAGAGTTTGAATTTTTAGGTTTCACTCTGTTTTCTCCTATATAGATAGAGGTCTTGGGAACTCTAAATGAAACACGGTTTGTGCTAGCTTTTGGAAAATTGACAAAATAAAGTAGTTCTAAGTTCTGTCTCTATGATTTGTTTCCTCTTGAAGCAGCCCTACCTAGAGACTGCCTAAATACACTTTCATTGGAAAGGTGTGCCAAGCGTTCAAAAGTACTGGTTTTCTGAAATCTCGGCAAATATTTTTTCACCCAATCTTGATGATTCTCTGTGGTAATGATCAGTACACTCAGTCCACTTGACTGCCCAATTTTCACTCTTCTAGGTTGAAGCGTTCGTTTCCAGTAAGAGTTTGAATTTTTAGGTTTCACTCTGTTTTCTCCTATATAGATTGAT
>NW_027510383.1:0-34264 GCF_048772815.1 Callospermophilus lateralis
ACTGTGGAAAGCACTTTCATTGAGATGGGTTGCCAAGCTTCTAAGAAATAACGAGTTTCCGAAACACCAGCAAATATTTCTTCACCCAATCTTGATGATACTTGGTGGTAATGATCAGTATACAAATCCCACTTGGCTCACCAAATTTTGTTCTTCTAGGTTGAAGCGTTCGTCTACAGTAGCAGTTTGTATATTTAGGTTTCTCTCTGTTCTCTCCTATATACATAGATGAATTTGGAACTCTAAATCCAACATGGTTTGTAGTAGCTCTTTGAAACTTGACAAAATAAAGGAGTTCTCAGATTTGTCTCTATGGTTTGTTTCCTCTTCAAGTAGCCCTAGGCACAGACTGTGGAAAAGCACTTTCATTGAGAGGGGTTGCCAAGCTTCTAAGAATTAACGAGTTTCCGAAATACTAGCAAATATTTTTTCACCCAATCTTGATGATACCTGGTGGTCACGATCAGTTCACAAAACCCACTTGGCTCACCAAATTTCGTTCTTCTAGGTTGAAGCATTCGTGTACAGTAGCAGTTTTTATATTTAGGTTTCCCTCTGTACTCTCCTATATAGATAGATGAATTTGGAACTCTAAATCCAACATGGTTTGTAGTAGCTCTTTGAAACTTGACAAAATAAAGGAGTTCTCAGTTTTGTCTCTATGGTTTGTTTCCTCTTCAAGTAGCCCTAGGCACAGACTGTGGAAAGCACTTTCATTGAGATGGGTTGCCAAGCTTCTAAGAAATAACGAGTTTCCGAAATACCAGCAAATATTTTTTCACACAATCTTGTTGATACTTGGTGGTAATGATCAGTACACAAATCCCACTTGGCTCACCAAATTTTGTTCTTCTAGTTTGAAGCGTTCGTCTACAGTAGCAGTTTTTATATTTAGGTTTCTCTCTGTTCTCTCCTATATAGATAGATGAATTTTCAACTCTAAATACAACATGGTTTGTAGTAGCTCTTTGAAACTTGACAAAATAAAGAGTTCTCTGATTTTTCTCTATGGTTTGTTTCCTCTTCAAGTAGCCCTAGGCACAGACTTTGGAAAAGCACTTTCATTGAGAGGTTTGCCAAGCTTCTTAGAAATAACGAGTTTCCGAAATACCAGCAAATATTTTTTCACCCAATCTTGATGATACTTGGAGCTAATGATCAGTACACAAATCCCACTTGGATCACCAAATTTTGTTCTTCTTGGTTGAAGCGTTCGTCTACAGTAGCAGTTTTTATATTTAGGTTTCCCTCTGTTCTCTCCTATATAGAAAGGTGAATTTGGAACTCTAAATCCAACATGGTTTGTAGTAGCTCTTTGAAACTTGACAAAATAAAGGAGTTCTCAGTTTTGTCTCTATGGTTTGTTTCGTCTTCAAGTAGCCCTAGGCACAGACTGTGGAAAGCACTTTCATTGAGATGGGTTGCCAAGCATCTAAGAAATTACGAGTTTCCGAAATACCAGCAAATATTATTTCACACAATCTTGTTGATACTTGGTGGTAATGATCAGTATACAAATCCCACTTGGCTCACCAAATTTTGTTCTTCTAGGTTGAAGCGTTCGTCTACAGTAGCAGTTTTTATATTTAGGTTTCTCTCTGTTCTCTCCTATATAGATAGATGAATTTGGAACTCTAAATCCAACATGGTTTGTAGTAGCTCTTTGAAACTTGATAAAATAAAGGAGGTCTCAGATTTGTCTCTATGTTTTGTTTCCTCTTCAAGTAGCCGTAGGCACAGACTGTGGGAAAGCACTTTCATTGAGAGGGGTTGCCAAGCTTCTAAGAAATAACGAGTTTCGAAATACCAGCAAATATTTTTTGACCCAAATTTGATGATCCTTGGTGGTAATGATCAGTACACAAATCCCACTTGGCTCACGAAATTTTGTTCTTCTAGGTTGAAGCGTTCGTCTACAGTAGCAGTTTTTATATTTAAGTTTCCCTCGGTTCTCTCCTATATAGATAGATGAATTTGGAACTCTAAATCCAACATGGTTTGTAGTAGCTCTTTGAAACTTGACAAAATAAAGGAGTTCTCCCTTTTTCTCTATGGTTTGTTTCCTCCTCAAGTAGCCATAGGCACAGACTTTGGAAAGCACTTTCATTGAGAGGGGTTGCCAAGCTTCTAAGAAATAACGCGTTTCCGAAATACCAGCAAATATTTTTTCACCCAATATTGATGATACTTGTTGCTAATGATCAGTACACATATCCCACTTGGCTCACCAAATTTAGTTCTTCTAGGTTGAAGCGTTCGTGTACAGTAGCAGTTTTTATATTTAGGTTTCTCTCTGTTCTCTCATATATAGATAGATAAATTTGGAACTCTAAATACAACATGTTTTGTAGTAGCTCTTTGAAACTTGACAAAATAAAGGAGTTCTCAGATTTGCCTCTATGGTTTGTTTCCTCTTAAAGTAGCCCTAGGCACAGACTGTGGAATAGCACTTTCATTGAGAGGGGTTGCCAAGCTTCTAAGACATAACGAGTTTCCGAAATACCAGCAAATATTTTTTCACCCAATCTTGATGATACTTGGTGGTAATGATCAGTACACAAATCCCACTTGGCTTACCAAATTTTGTTCTTCTAGGTTGAAGCGTTCGTCTACAGTAGCAGTTTTATATTTAAGTTTCCCTCGGTTCTCTCCTATATAGATAGATGAATTTGGAACTCTAAATCCAACATGGTTTTTAGTAGCTCTTTGAAACTTGACAAAATAAAGGAGTTCTCAGATTTGCCTCTATAGTTTGTTTCCTCTTCATGTAGCCCTAGGCACAGACTGTGGAAAAGCACTTTCATTGAGAGGGGTTGCCAAGCTTCTAAGAAATAACGAGTTTCCGAAATACCAGCAAATATTTTTTCACCCAATAATGATGATACTTGTTGCTAATGATCAGTACACATATCCCACTTGGCTCACCAAATTTAGTTCTTCTAGGTTGAAGCGTTCGTGTACAGTAGCAGTTTTTATATTTAGGTTTCCCTCTGTTCTCTCCTATAAGATAGATGAATTTGGAACTCTAAATCCAACATGGTTTGTAGTAGCTCTTTGAAACTTGACAAAATAAAGGAGTTCTCCGATTTTTCTCTATGGTTTGTTTCCTCTTCAAGTAGCCCTAGGCACAGACTTTGGAAAAGCACTTTCATTGAGAGGGGTTGCCAAGCTTCTAAGAAATAACGAGTTTCCGAAATACCAGCAAATATTTTTTCACCCAATCTTGATGATACTTGGAGCTCATGATCAGTACACAAATCCCACTTGGATCACCAAATTTTGTTCTTCTTGGTTGAAGCGTTCGTCTACAGTAGCAGTTTTTATATTTAGGTTTCTCTCTGTTCTCTCCTATATAGATAGATGAATTTGGAACTCTAAATCCAACATGGTTTGTAGTAGCTCTTTGAAACTTGACAAAATAAAGGAGGTCTCAGATTTGTCTCTATGGTTTGTTTCCTCTTCAAGTAGCCGTAGGCACAGACTGTGGGAAAGCACTTTCATTGAGAGGGGTTGCCAAGCTTCTAAGAAATAACGAGTTTTGAAATACCAGCAAATATTTTTTCACCCAAATTTGATGATTTGGTGGTAATGATCAGTACAGAAATCCCACTTGGCTCACGAAATTTTGTTCTTCTAGGTTGAAGCTTTCGTCTACAGTAGCAGTTTTTATATTTAAGTTTCCCTCGGTTCTCTCCTATATAGATAGATGAATTTGGAACTCTAAATTCAACATGGTTTGTAGTAGCTCTTTGAACTTGACAAAATAAAGGAGTTCTCCGATTTTTCTCTATGGTTTGTTTCCTCTTCAAGTAGCCCTAGGCACAGACTTTGGAAAAGCACTTTCATTGAGAGGGGTTGCCAAGCTTCTAAGAAATAACGAGTTTCCGAAATACCAGCAAATATTTTTTCACCCAATCTTGATGATACTTGGAGCTAATGATCAGTACACAAATCCCACTTGGCTCACCAAATTTTGTTATTCTTGGTTTGAAGCGTTCGTCTACAGTAGCAGTTTTTATATTTAGGTTTCCCTCTGTTCTGTCCTATATAGAAAGAGGAATTTGGAACTCAAATTCCAACATGGTTTGTAGTAGCTCTTGAAACTTGACAAAATAAAGGAGTTCTCAGTTTTGTCTCTATGGTTTGTTTCCTCTTCAAGTAGCCCTAGGCACAGACTGTGGAAAGCACTTTCATTGAGATGGGTTGCCAAGCTTCTAAGAAATAACGAGTTTCCGAAATACCAGCAAATATTTTTTCACACAATCTTGTTGATACTTGGTGGTAATGATCAGTACACAAATCCCACTTGGCTCACCAAATTTTGTTCTTCTAGGTTGAAGCGTTCGTCTACAGTAGCAGTTTTTATATTTAGGTTTCTCTCTGTTCTCTCCTATATAGATAGATGAATTTGGAACTCTAAATCCAACAGGGTTTGCAGTAGCTCTTTGAAACTTGACAAAATAAAGGAGGTCTCAGATTTGCCTCTATGGTTTGTTTCCTCTTCAAGTAGCCCTAGGCACAGACTGTGGAAAAGCACTTTCATTGAGAGGGGTTTCCAAGCTTCTAAGAAATAACGAGTTTCCGAAATACCAGCAAATATTTTTTCACCCAATATTGATGATACTTGTAGCTAATGATCAGTACACATATCCCACTTGGCTCACCAAATTTAGTTCTTCTAGGTTGAAGCGTTCGTGTACAGTAGCAGTTTTTATATTTAGGTTTATCTCTGTTCTCTCCTATACAGATAGATGAATTTGGAACTCTAAATCCAACATGGTTTGTAGTAGCTCTTTGAAACTTGACAAAATAAAGGAGGTCTCCGATTTTTCTCTATGGTTTGTTTCCTCTTCAAGTAGCCCTAGGCACAGACTTTGGAAAAGCACTTTCATTGAGAGGGGTTGCCAAGCTTCTAAGAAATAACGAGTTTCCGAAATACCAGCAAATATTTTTTCACCCAATCTTGATGATACTTGGAGCTCATGATCAGTACACAAATCCCACTTGGCTCACCAAATTTTGTTCTTCTTGGTTGAAGCGTTCGTCTACAGTAGCAGTTTTTATATTTAGGTTTCTCTCTGTTCTCTCCTATATAGATAGATGAATTTGGAACTCTAAATCCAACAGGGTTTGCAGTAGCTCTTTGAAACTTGACAAAATAAAGGAGGTCTCAGATTTGTCTCTATGGTTTGTTTCCTCTTCAAGTAGCCCTAGGCACAGACTGTGGAAAAGCACTTTAATTGAGAGGGGTTGCCAAGCTTCTAAGAAAAAACGAGTTTCGAAATACCAGCATATATTTTTCACCCAAATTTGATGATTCTTGGTGGTAATGATCAGTACACAAATCCCACTTGGCTCACGAAATTTTGTTCTTCTAGTTTGAAGCTTTCGTCTACAGTAGCAGTTTTTATATTTAGGTTTCCCTTTGTTCTCTCATATATAGATAGATGAATTTGGAACTCTAAATCCAACATGTTTTGTAGTAGCTCTTTGAAACTTGACAAAATAAAGGAGTTCTCAGATTTGCCTCTATGGTTTGTTTCCTCTTCAAGTAGCCCTAGGCACAGACTGTGGAATAGCACTTTCATTGAGAGGGGTTGCCAAGCTTCTAAGAAATAACGAGTTTCCGAAATACCAGCAAATATTTTTTCACCCAATCTTGATGATACTTGGTGGTAATGATCAGTACACAAATCCCACTTGGCTTACCAAATTTTGTTCTTCAAGGTTGAAGCGTTCATCTACAGTAGCAGTTTTTATATTTAAGTCCCTCTGTTCTCTCCTATATAAATAGATGAATTTTTAACTCTAAATCCAACATGGTTTGTAGTAGCTCTTTGAAACTTGACAAAATAAAGGAGTCTCAGATTTGCCTCTATGGTTTGTTTCCTCTTCAAGTAGCCCTAGGCACAGACTGTGGAAAAGCACTTTCATTGAGAGGGGTTGCCAAGCTTCTAAGAAATAACGAGTTTCCGAAATACCAGCAAATATTTTTTCACCCAATATTGATGATACTTGTTGCTAATGATCATTACACATATCCCACTTGGCTCACCAAATTTAGTTCTTCTAGGTTGAAGCGTTCGTGTACAGTAGCAGTTTTATATTTAGGTTTCCCTCTGTTCTCTCCTATACAGATAGATGAATTTGGAACTCTAAATCCAACATGGTTTGTAGTAGCTCTTTGAAACTTGACAAAATAAAGGAGTTCTCCGATTTTTCTCTATGGTTTGTTTCCTCTTCAAGTAGCCCTAGGCACAGACTTTGGAAAAGCACTTTCATTGAGAGGGGTTGCCAAGCTTCTAAGAAATAACGAGTTTCCGAATACCAGCAAATATTTTTTCACCCAATCTTGATGATACTTGGAGCTCATGATCAGTACACAAATCCCACTTGGCTCACCAAATTTTGTTCTTCTAAGTTGAAGCGTTCGTCTACAGTAGCAGTTTTTATATTTAGGTTTCTCTCTGTTCTCTCCTATATTGATAGATGAATTTGGAACTCTAAATCCAAAATGGTTTGTAGTAGCTCTTTGAAACTTGACAAAATAAAGGAGGTCTCAGATTTGTCTCTATGGTTTATTTCCTCTTCAAGTAGCCGTAGGCACAGACTGTGGGAAAGCACTTTCATTGAGAGGGGTTGCCAAGCTTCTAAGAAATAACGAGTTTCGAAATACCAGCAAATATTTTTTCACCCAAATTTGATGATTCTTGGTGGTAATGATCAGTACACAAATCCCACTTGGCTCACGAAATTTTGTTCTTCTAGGTTGAAGCGTTCGTCTACAGTAGCAGTTTTTATATTTAGGTTTCTCTCTGTTCTCTCCTATATAGATAGATGAATTTGGAACTCTAAATCGAACATGGTTTGTAGTAGCTCTTTGAAACTTGACAAAATAAAGGAGTTCTCCGATTTTTCTCTATGGTTTGTTTCCTCTTCAAGTAGCCCTAGGCACAGACTTTGGAAAAGCACTTTCATTGAGAGGGGTTGCCAAGCTTCTAAGAAATAACGAGTTTCCGAAATACCAGCAAATATTTTTTCACCCAATCTTGATGATACTTGGAGCTCATGATCAATACACAAATCCCACTTGGCTCACCAAATTTTGTTCTTCTTGGTTGAAGCGTTCGTCTACAGTAGCAGTTTTTATATTTAGGTTTCTCTCTGTTCTCTCCTATATAGATAGATGAATTTGGAACTCTAAATCCAACATGGTTTGCAGTAGCTCTTTGAAACTTGACAAAATAAAGGAGGTCTCAGATTTGTCTCTATGGTTTGTTTCCTCTTCAAGTAGCCCTAGGCACAGACTGTGGAAAAGCACTTTAATTGAGAGGGGTTGCCAAGCTTCTAAGAAATAACGAGTTTCGAAATACCAGCAAATATTTTTTCACCCAAATTTGATGATTCTTGGTGGTAATGATCAGTACACAAATTCCACTTGGCTCACGAAATTTTGTTCTTCTAGTTTGAAGCTTTCGTCTACAGTAGCAGTTTTTATATTTAGGTTTCCCTTTGTTCTCTCATATATAGATAGATGAATTTGGAACACTAAATCCAACATGTTTTGTAGTAGCTCTTTGAAACTTGACAAAATAAAGGAGTTCTCAGATTTGCCTCTATGGTTTGTTTCCTCTTAAAGTAGCCCTAGGCACAGACTGTGGAATACCACTTTCATTGAGAGGGGTTGCCAAGCTTCTAAGAAATAACGAGTTTCCGAAATACCAGCAAATATTTTTTCACCCAATCTTGATGATACTTGGTGGTAATGATCAGTACACAAATCCCACTTGGCTTACCAAATTTTCTTCTTCTAGGTTGAAGCGTTCGTCTACAGTAGCAGTTTTTATATTTAAGTTTCCCTCGGTTCTCTCCTATATAGATAGATGAATTTTTAACTCTAAATCCAACATGGTTTGTAGTAGCTCTTTGAAACTTGACAAAATAAAGGAGTTCTCAGATTTGCCTCTATGGTTTGTTTCCTCTTCAAGTAGCCCTAGGCACAGACTGTGGAAAAGCACTTTCATTGAGAGGGGTTGCCAAGCTTCTAAGAAATAACGAGTTTCCGAAATACCAGCAAATATTTTTTCACCCAATCTTGATGATACTTGGAGCTCATGATCAGTACACAAATCCCACTTGGCTCACCAAATTTTGTTCTTCTAGTTTGAAGCTTTCGTCTACAGTAGCAGTTTTTATATTTAGGTTTCCCTTTGTTCTCTCATATATAGATAGATGAATTTGGAACTCTAAATCCAACATGTTTTGTAGTAGCTCTTTGAAACTTGACAAAATAAAGAAGTTCTCAGGTTTGCCTCTATGGTTTGTTTCCTCTTAAAGTAGCCCTAGGCACAGACTGTGGAATAGCACTTTCATTGAGAGGGGTTGCCAAGCTTCTAAGAAATAACGAGTTTCCGAAATACCAGCAAATATTTTTTCACCCAATCTTGATGATACTTGGTGGTAATGATCAGTACACAAATCCCACTTGGCTTACCAAATTTTGTTCCTCTAGGTTGAAGCGTTCGTCTACAGTAGCAGTTTTTATATTTAGGTTTTCCTCGGTTCTCTCCTATATAGATAGATGAATTTTTAACTCTAAATCCAACATGGTTTGTAGTAGCTCTTTGAAACTTGACAAAATTAAGGAGTTCTCAGATTTGCCTCTATGGTTTGTTTCCTCTTCAAGTAGCCCTAGGCACAGACTGTGGAAAAGCACTTTCATTGAGAGGGGTTGCCAAGCTTCTAAGTAATAACGAGTTTCCGAAATACCAGCAAATATTTTTTCACCCAATATTGATGATACTTGTTGCTAATGATCATTACACATATCCCACTTGGCTCACCAAATTTAGTTCTTCTAGGTTGAAGCGTTCGTGTACAGTAGCAGTTTTTATATTTAGGTTTCCCTCTGTTCTCTCCTATACAGATAGATGAATTTGGAACTCTAAATCCAACATGGTTTGTAGTAGCTCTTTGAAACTTGACAAAATAAAGGAGTTCTCCGATTTTTCTCTATGGTTTGTTTCCTCTTCAAGTAGCCCTAGGCACAGACTGTGGAAAAGCATTTTCATTGAGAGGGGTTGCCAAGCTTCTAAGAAATAACGAGTTTCCGAAATACCAGCAAATATTTTTTCACCCAATCTTGTTGATACTTGGAGCTCATGATCAGTACACAAATCCCACTTGGCTCACCAAATTTTGTTCTTCTAGGTTGAAGCGTTCGTCTACAGTAGCAGTTTTTATATTTAGGTTTCTCTCTGTTCTCTCCTATATAGATAGATGAATTTGGAACTCTAAATCCAACAGGGTTTGCAGTAGCTCTTTGAAACTTGACAAAATAAAGGAGGTCTCAGATTTGTCTCTATGGTTTGTTTCCTCTTCAAGTAGCCCTAGGCACAGACTGTGGAAAAGCACTTTCATTGAGAGGGGTTGCCAAGCTTCTAAGAAATAACGAGTTTCCGAAATACCAGCAAATATTTTTTCACCCAAATTTGATGATTCTTGGTGGTAATGATCAGTACACAAATCCCACTTGGCTCACGAAATTTTGTTCTTTTTGGTTGAAGCGTTCGTCTACAGTAGCAGTTTTTATATTTAAGTTTCCCTCGGTTCTCTCCTATATAGAGAGATGAATTTGGAACTCTAAATCCAACATGGTTTGTAGTAGCTCTTTGAAACTTGACAAAATAAAGGAGTTCTCCGATTTGTCTCTATGGTTTGTTTCCTCTTCAAGTAGCCCTAGGCACAGACTTTGGAAAAGCACTTTCATTGAGAGGGGTTGCAAAGCTTCTAAGAAATAACGAGTTTCCGAAATACCAGCAAATATTTTTTCACCCAATCTTGATGATACTTGGAGCTAATGATCAGTACACAAATCCCACTTGCATCACCAAATTTTGTTCTTCATAGTTGAAGCGTTCGTCTACAGTAGCAGTTTATATATTTAGGTTTCCCTCTGTTCTCTCCTATATAGAAAGATGAATTTGGAACTCTAAATCCAACATGGTTTGTAGTAGCTCTTTGAAACTTGACAAAATAAAGGAGTTCTCAGATTTGTCTCTATGGTTTGTTTCCTCCTCAAGTAGCCCTAGGCATAGACTGTGGAAAGCACTTTCATTGAGATGGGTTGCCAAGCTTCTAAGAAATTACGAGTTTCCGAAATTCCAGCAAATATTATTTCACACAATCTTGTTGATACTTGGTGGTAATGATCAGTATACAAATCCCACTTGGTTCACCAAATTTTGTTCTTCTAGGTTGAAGCGTTCGTCTACAGTAGCACTTTTTATATTTAGGTTTCCCTTTGTTCTCTCATATATAGATAGATGAATTTGGAACTCTAAATCCAACATGGTTTGTAGTAGCTCTTTGAAACTTGACAAAATAAAGGAGGTCTCAGATTTGCCTCTATGGTTTGTTTCCACTTCAAGTAGCCCTAGGCACAGACTGTGGAAAAGCACTTTCATTGAGAGGGGTTGCCAAGCTTCTAAGAAATAACGAGTTTCCGAAATACCAGCAAATATTTTTTCACCCAATATTGATGATACTTGTAGCTAATGATCAGTACACATATCCCACTTGACTCACCAAATTTAGTTCTTCTTGGTTGAAGCGTTCGTGTACAGTAGCAGTTTTTATATTTAGGTTTCCCTCTGTTCTCTCCTATACAGATAGATGAATTTGGAACTCTATATCCAACATGGTTTGTAGTAGCTCTTTGAAACTTGACAAAATAAAGGAGTTCTCCGATTTATCTCTATTGTTTGTTTCCTCTTCAAGTAGCCCTAGGCACACACTTTGGAAAAGCACTTTCATTGAGAAGGGTTGCCAAGCTTCTAAGAAATAACGAGTTTCCGAAATACCAGCAAATATTTTTTCACCCAATCTTGATGATACTTGGAGCTCATGATCAGTACACAAATCCCACTTGGCTCACCAAATTTTGTTCTTCTTGGTTGAAGCGTTCGTCTACAGTAGCAGTTTTTATATTTAGGTTTCTCTCTGTTCTCTCCTATATAGATAGATGAATTTGGAACTCTAAATCCAACAGGTTTGGTAGTAGCTCTTTGAAACTTGACAAAATAAAGGAGTTCTCAGATTTGCCTCTATGGTTTGTTTCCTCTTAAAGTAGCCCTAGGCACAGACTGTGGAATAGCACTTTCATTGAGAGGGGTTGCCAAGCTTCTAAGAAATAACGAGTTTCCGAAATACCAGCAAATATTTTTTCAACCAATCTTGATGATACTTGGTGGTAATGATCAGTACACAAATCCCACTTGGCTTACCAAATTTTGTTCTTCTAGGTTGAAGCGTTCGTCTACAGTAGCAGTTTTAATATTTAAGTTTCCCTCGGTTCTCTCCTATATAGGTAGATGAATTTGTAACTCTGAATCCAACATGGTTTGTAGTAGCTCTTTGAAACTTGACAAAATAAAGGAGTTCTCAGATTTGCCACTATGGTTTGTTTCCTCTTCAAGTAGCCCTAGGCACCGACTTTGGAAAAGCACTTTCATTGAGAGGGGTTGCCAAGCTTCTAAGAAATAACGAGTTTCCGAAATACCAGCAAATATTTTTTCACCCAATATTGATGATACTTGTTGCTAATGATCAGTACACATATCCCACTTGGCTCACCAAATTTAGTTCTTCTAGGTTGAAGCGTTCGTGTACAGTAGCAGTTTTTATATTTAGGTTTCCCTCTGTTCTCTCCTATACAGATAGATGAATTTGGAACTCTAAATCCAACATGGTTTGTAGTAGCTCTTTGAAACTTGACAAAATAAAGGAGGTCTCAGATTTGTCTCTATGGTTTGTTTCCTCTTCAAGTAGCCCTAGGCACAGACTGTGGAAAAGCACTTTAATTGAGAGGGGTTGCCAAGCTTCTAAGAAATAACGAGTTTCGAAATACCAGCAAATATTTTTTCACCCAAATTTGATGATTCTTGGTGGTAATGATCAGTACACAAATTCCACTTGGCTCACGAAATTTTGTTCTTCTAGTTTGAAGCTTTCGTCTACAGTAGCAGTTTTTATATTTAGGTTTCCCTTTGTTCTCTTATATATAGATAGATGAATTTGGAACACTAAATCCAACATGTTTTGTAGTAGCTCTTTGAAACTTGACAAAATAAAGGAGTTCTCAGATTTGCCTCTATGGTTTGTTTCCTCTTAATGTAGCCCTAGGCACAGACTGTGGAATAGCACTTTCATTGAGAGGGGTTGCCAAGCTTCTAAGAAATAACGAGTTTCCGAAATACCAGCAAATATTTTTTCACCCAATCTTGATGATACTTGGTGGTAATGATCAGTACACAAATCCCACTTGGCTTACCAAATTTTCTTCTTCTAGGTTGAAGCGTTCGTCTACAGTAGCAGTTTTTATATTTAAGTTTCCCTCGGTTCTCTCCTATATAGATAGATGAATTTTTAACTCTAAATCCAACATGGTTTGTAGTAGCTCTTTGAAACTTGACAAAATAAAGGAGTTCTCAGATTTGCCTCTATGGTTTGTTTCCTCTTCAAGAAGCCCTAGGCACAGACTGTGGAAAAGCACTTTCATTGAGAGGGGTTGCCAAGCTTCTAAGAAATAACGAGTTTCCGAAATACCAGCAAATATTTTTTCACCCAATCTTGATGATACTTGGAGCTCATGATCAGTACACAAATCCCACTTGGCTCACCAAATTTTGTTCTTCTTGGTTGAAGCGTTCGTCTACCGTGGCAGTTTTTATATTTAGGTTTCTCTCTGTTCTCTCCTATATAGATAGATGAATTTGGAACTCTAAACCCAACAGGGTTTGCAGTAGCTCTTTGAAACTTGACAAAATAAAGGAGGTCTCAGATTTGTCTCTATGGTTTGTTTCCTCTTCAAGTAGCCCTAGGCACAGACTGTGGAAAAGCACTTTAATTGAGAGGGGTTGCCAAGCTTCTAAGAAATAACGAGTTTCGAAATACCAGCAAATATTTTTTCACCCAAATTTGATGATTCTTGGTGGTAATGATCAGTACACAAATCCCACTTGGCTCACGAAATTTTGTTCTTCTAGTTTGAAGCTTTCGTCTACAGTAGCAGTTTTTATATTTAGGTTTCCCTTTGTTCTCTCATATATAGATAGATGAATTTGGAACTCTAAATCCAACATGTTTTGTAGTAGCTCTTTGAAACTTGACAAAATAAAGAAGTTCTCAGGTTTGCCTCTATGGTTTGTTTCCTCTTAAAGTATCCCTAGGCACAGACTGTGGAATAGCACTTTCATTGAGAGGGGTTGCCAAGCTTCTAAGAAATAACGAGTTTCCGAAATACCAGCAAATATTTTTTCACCCAATCTTGATGATACTTGGTGGTAATGATCAGTACACAAATCCCACTTGGCTTACCAAATTTTCTTCTTCTAGGTTGAAGCGTTCGTCTACAGTAGCAGTTTTTATATTTAAGTTTCCCTCGGTTCTCTCCTATATAGATAGATGAATTTTTAACTCTAAATCCAACATGGTTTGTAGTAGCTCTTTGAAACTTGACAAAATAAAGGAGTTCTCAGATTTGCCTCTATGGTTTGTTTCCTCTTCAAGTAGCCCTAGGCACAGACTGTGGAAAAGCACTTTCATTGAGAGGGGTTGCCAAGCTTCTAAGAAATAACGAGTTTCCGAAATACCAGCAAATATTTTTTCACCCAATCTTGATGATACTTGGAGCTCATGATCAGTACACAAATCCCACTTGGCTCACCAAATTTTGTTCTTCTAGTTTGAAGCTTTCGTCTACAGTAGCAGTTTTTATATTTAGGTTTCCCTTTGTTCTCTCATATATAGATAGATGAATTTGGAACTCTAAATCCAACATGTTTTGTAGTAGCTCTTTGAAACTTGACAAAATAAAGAAGTTCTCAGGTTTGCCTCTATGGTTTGTTTCCTCTTAAAGTAGCCCTAGGCACAGACTGTGGAATAGCACTTTCATTGAGAGGGGTTGCCAAGCTTCTAAGAAATAACGAGTTTCCGAAATACCAGCAAATATTTTTTCACCCAATCTTGATGATACTTGGTGGTAATGATCAGTACACAAATCCCACTTGGCTTACCAAATTTTGTTCCTCTAGGTTGAAGCGTTCGTCTACAGTAGCAGTTTTTATATTTAGGTTTTCCTCGGTTCTCTCCTATATAGATAGATGAATTTTTAACTCTAAATCCAACATGGTTTGTAGTAGCTCTTTGAAACTTGACAAAATTAAGGAGTTCTCAGATTTGCCTCTATGGTTTGTTTCCTCTTCAAGTAGCCCTAGGCACAGACTGTGGAAAAGCACTTTCATTGAGAGGGGTTGCCAAGCTTCTAAGTAATAACGAGTTTCCGAAATACCAGCAAATATTTTTTCACCCAATATTGATGATACTTGTTGCTAATGATCATTACACATATCCCACTTGGCTCACCAAATTTAGTTCTTCTAGGTTGAAGCGTTCGTGTACAGTAGCAGTTTTTATATTTAGGTTTCCCTCTGTTCTCTCCTATACAGATAGATGAATTTGGAACTCTAAATCCAACATGGTTTGTAGTAGCTCTTTGAAACTTGACAAAATAAAGGAGTTCTCCGATTTTTCTCTATGGTTTGTTTCCTCTTCAAGTAGCCCTAGGCACAGACTGTGGAAAAGCATTTTCATTGAGAGGGGTTGCCAAGCTTCTAAGAAATAACGAGTTTCCGAAATACCAGCAAATATTTTTTCACCCAATCTTGTTGATACTTGGAGCTCATGATCAGTACACAAATCCCACTTGGCTCACCAAATTTTGTTCTTCTAGGTTGAAGCGTTCGTCTACAGTAGCAGTTTTTATATTTAGGTTTCTCTCTGTTCTCTCCTATATAGATAGATGAATTTGGAACTCTAAATCCAACAGGGTTTGCAGTAGCTCTTTGAAACTTGACAAAATAAAGGAGGTCTCAGATTTGTCTCTATGGTTTGTTTCCTCTTCAAGTAGCCCTAGGCACAGACTGTGGAAAAGCACTTTCATTGAGAGGGGTTGCCAAGCTTCTAAGAAATAACGAGTTTCCGAAATACCAGCAAATATTTTTTCACCCAAATTTGATGATTCTTGGTGGTAATGATCAGTACACAAATCCCACTTGGCTCACGAAATTTTGTTCTTTTTGGTTGAAGCGTTCGTCTACAGTAGCAGTTTTTATATTTAAGTTTCCCTCGGTTCTCTCCTATATAGAGAGATGAATTTGGAACTCTAAATCCAACATGGTTTGTAGTAGCTCTTTGAAACTTGACAAAATAAAGGAGTTCTCCGATTTGTCTCTATGGTTTGTTTCCTCTTCAAGTAGCCCTAGGCACAGACTTTGGAAAAGCACTTTCATTGAGAGGGGTTGCAAAGCTTCTAAGAAATAACGAGTTTCCGAAATACCAGCAAATATTTTTTCACCCAATCTTGATGATACTTGGAGCTAATGATCAGTACACAAATCCCACTTGCATCACCAAATTTTGTTCTTCATAGTTGAAGCGTTCGTCTACAGTAGCAGTTTATATATTTAGGTTTCCCTCTGTTCTCTCCTATATAGAAAGATGAATTTGGAACTCTAAATCCAACATGGTTTGTAGTAGCTCTTTGAAACTTGACAAAATAAAGGAGTTCTCAGATTTGTCTCTATGGTTTGTTTCCTCCTCAAGTAGCCCTAGGCATAGACTGTGGAAAGCACTTTCATTGAGATGGGTTGCCAAGCTTCTAAGAAATTACGAGTTTCCGAAATTCCAGCAAATATTATTTCACACAATCTTGTTGATACTTGGTGGTAATGATCAGTATACAAATCCCACTTGGTTCACCAAATTTTGTTCTTCTAGGTTTAAGCGTTCGTCTACAGTAGCACTTTTTATATTTAGGTTTCCCTTTGTTCTCTCATATATAGATAGATGAATTTGGAACTCTAAATCCAACATGGTTTGTAGTAGCTCTTTGAAACTTGACAAAATAAAGGAGGTCTCAGATTTGCCTCTATGGTTTGTTTCCACTTCAAGTAGCCCTAGGCACAGACTGTGGAAAAGCACTTTCATTGAGAGGGGTTGCCAAGCTTCTAAGAAATAACGAGTTTCCGAAATACCAGCAAATATTTTTTCACCCAATATTGATGATACTTGTAGCTAATGATCAGTACACATATCCCACTTGACTCACCAAATTTAGTTCTTCTTGGTTGAAGCGTTCGTGTACAGTAGCAGTTTTTATATTTAGGTTTCCCTCTGTTCTCTCCTATACAGATAGATGAATTTGGAACTCTATATCCAACATGGTTTGTAGTAGCTCTTTGAAACTTGACAAAATAAAGGAGTTCTCCGATTTATCTCTATTGTTTGTTTCCTCTTCAAGTAGCCCTAGGCACACACTTTGGAAAAGCACTTTCATTGAGAAGGGTTGCCAAGCTTCTAAGAAATAACGAGTTTCCGAAATACCAGCAAATATTTTTTCACCCAATCTTGATGATACTTGGAGCTCATGATCAGTACACAAATCCCACTTGGCTCACCAAATTTTGTTCTTCTTGGTTGAAGCGTTCGTCTACAGTAGCAGTTTTTATATTTAGGTTTCTCTCTGTTCTCTCCTATATAGATAGATGAATTTGGAACTCTAAATCCAACAGGTTTGGTAGTAGCTCTTTGAAACTTGACAAAATAAAGGAGTTCTCAGATTTGCCTCTATGGTTTGTTTCCTCTTAAAGTAGCCCTAGGCACAGACTGTGGAATAGCACTTTCATTGAGAGGGGTTGCCAAGCTTCTAAGAAATAACGAGTTTCCGAAATACCAGCAAATATTTTTTCAACCAATCTTGATGATACTTGGTGGTAATGATCAGTACACAAATCCCACTTGGCTTACCAAATTTTGTTCTTCTAGGTTGAAGCGTTCGTCTACAGTAGCAGTTTTAATATTTAAGTTTCCCTCGGTTCTCTCCTATATAGGTAGATGAATTTGTAACTCTGAATCCAACATGGTTTGTAGTAGCTCTTTGAAACTTGACAAAATAAAGGAGTTCTCAGATTTGCCACTATGGTTTGTTTCCTCTTCAAGTAGCCCTAGGCACCGACTTTGGAAAAGCACTTTCATTGAGAGGGGTTGCCAAGCTTCTAAGAAATAACGAGTTTCCGAAATACCAGCAAATATTTTTTCACCCAATATTGATGATACTTGTTGCTAATGATCAGTACACATATCCCACTTGGCTCACCAAATTTAGTTCTTCTAGGTTGAAGCGTTCGTGTACAGTAGCAGTTTTTATATTTAGGTTTCCCTCTGTTCTCTCCTATACAGATAGATGAATTTGGAACTCTAAATCCAACATGGTTTGTAGTAGCTCTTTGAAACTTGACAAAATAAAGGAGGTCTCAGATTTGTCTCTATGGTTTGTTTCCTCTTCAAGTAGCCCTAGGCACAGACTGTGGAAAAGCACTTTAATTGAGAGGGGTTGCCAAGCTTCTAAGAAATAACGAGTTTCGAAATACCAGCAAATATTTTTTCACCCAAATTTGATGATTCTTGGTGGTAATGATCAGTACACAAATTCCACTTGGCTCACGAAATTTTGTTCTTCTAGTTTGAAGCTTTCGTCTACAGTAGCAGTTTTTATATTTAGGTTTCCCTTTGTTCTCTTATATATAGATAGATGAATTTGGAACACTAAATCCAACATGTTTTGTAGTAGCTCTTTGAAACTTGACAAAATAAAGGAGTTCTCAGATTTGCCTCTATGGTTTGTTTCCTCTTAATGTAGCCCTAGGCACAGACTGTGGAATAGCACTTTCATTGAGAGGGGTTGCCAAGCTTCTAAGAAATAACGAGTTTCCGAAATACCAGCAAATATTTTTTCACCCAATCTTGATGATACTTGGTGGTAATGATCAGTACACAAATCCCACTTGGCTTACCAAATTTTCTTCTTCTAGGTTGAAGCGTTCGTCTACAGTAGCAGTTTTTATATTTAAGTTTCCCTCGGTTCTCTCCTATATAGATAGATGAATTTTTAACTCTAAATCCAACATGGTTTGTAGTAGCTCTTTGAAACTTGACAAAATAAAGGAGTTCTCAGATTTGCCTCTATGGTTTGTTTCCTCTTCAAGAAGCCCTAGGCACAGACTGTGGAAAAGCACTTTCATTGAGAGGGGTTGCCAAGCTTCTAAGAAATAACGAGTTTCCGAAATACCAGCAAATATTTTTTCACCCAATCTTGATGATACTTGGAGCTCATGATCAGTACACAAATCCCACTTGGCTCACCAAATTTTGTTCTTCTTGGTTGAAGCGTTCGTCTACCGTGGCAGTTTTTATATTTAGGTTTCTCTCTGTTCTCTCCTATATAGATAGATGAATTTGGAACTCTAAACCCAACAGGGTTTGCAGTAGCTCTTTGAAACTTGACAAAATAAAGGAGGTCTCAGATTTGTCTCTATGGTTTGTTTCCTCTTCAAGTAGCCCTAGGCACAGACTGTGGAAAAGCACTTTAATTGAGAGGGGTTGCCAAGCTTCTAAGAAATAACGAGTTTCGAAATACCAGCAAATATTTTTTCACCCAAATTTGATGATTCTTGGTGGTAATGATCAGTACACAAATCCCACTTGGCTCACGAAATTTTGTTCTTCTAGTTTGAAGCTTTCGTCTACAGTAGCAGTTTTTATATTTAGGTTTCCCTTTGTTCTCTCATATATAGATAGATGAATTTGGAACTCTAAATCCAACATGTTTTGTAGTAGCTCTTTGAAACTTGACAAAATAAAGAAGTTCTCAGGTTTGCCTCTATGGTTTGTTTCCTCTTAAAGTATCCCTAGGCACAGACTGTGGAATAGCACTTTCATTGAGAGGGGTTGCCAAGCTTCTAAGAAATAACGAGTTTCCGAAATACCAGCAAATATTTTTTCACCCAATCTTGATGATACTTGGTGGTAATGATCAGTACACAAATCCCACTTGGCTTACCAAATTTTGTTCTTCTAGGTTGAAGCGTTCGTCTACAGTAGCAGTTTTTATATTTAAGTTTCCCTCGGTTCTCTCCTATATAGATAGATGAATTTTTAACTCTAAATCCAACATGGTTTGTAGTAGCTCTTTGAAACTTGACAAAATTAAGGAGTTCTCAGATTTGCCTCTATGGTTTGTTTCCTCTTCAAGTAGCCCTAGGCACAGACTGTGGAAAAGCACTTTCATTGAGAGGGGTTGCCAAGCTTCTAAGTAATAACGAGTTTCCGAAATACCAGCAAATATTTTTTCACCCAATATTGATGATACTTGTTGCTAATGATCATTACACATATCCCACTTGGCTCACCAAATTTAGTTCTTCTAGGTTGAAGCGTTCGTGTACAGTAGCAGTTTTTATATTTAGGTTTCCCTCTGTTCTCTCCTATACAGATAGATGAATTTGGAACTCTAAATCCAACATGGTTTGTAGTAGCTCTTTGAAACTTGACAAAATAAAGGAGTTCTCCGATTTTTCTCTATGGTTTGTTTCCTCTTCAAGTAGCCCTAGGCACAGACTGTGGAAAAGCATTTTCATTGAGAGGGGTTGCCAAGCTTCTAAGAAATAACGAGTTTCCGAAATACCAGCAAATATTTTTTCACCCAATCTTGTTGATACTTGGAGCTCATGATCAGTACACAAATCCCACTTGGCTCACCAAATTTTGTTCTTCTAGGTTGAAGCGTTCGTCTACAGTAGCAGTTTTTATATTTAGGTTTCTCTCTGTTCTCTCCTATATAGATAGATGAATTTGGAACTCTAAATCCAACAGGGTTTGCAGTAGCTCTTTGAAACTTGACAAAATAAAGGAGGTCTCAGATTTGTCTCTATGGTTTGTTTCCTCTTCAAGTAGCCCTAGGCACAGACTGTGGAAAGCACTTTCATTGAGATGGGTTGCCAAGCTTCTAAGAAATTACGAGTTTCCGAAATACCAGCAAATATTTTTTCACACAATCTTGTTGATACTTGGTGGTAAAGATCAGTACACAAATCCCACTTGGCTCACCAAATTTTGTTCTTCTAGGTTGAAGCGTTCATCTACAGTAGCAGTTTTTATATTTAGGTTTCCCTTTGTTCTCTCATATATAGATAGATGAATTTGGAACTCTAAATCCAACATGGTTTGTAGTAGCTCTTTGAAACTTGACAAAATAAAGGAGTTCTCCGATTTTTCTCTATGGTTTGTTTCCTCTTCAAGTAGCCCTAGGCACAGACTTTGGAAAAGCACTTTCATTGAGAGGGGTTGCAAAGCTTCTAAGAAATAACGAGTTTCCGAAATACCAGCAAATATTTTTTCACCCAATCTTGATGATACTTGGAGCTAATGATCAGTACACAAATCCCACTTGCATCACCAAATTTTGTTCTTCTTAGTTGAAGCGTTCGTCTACAGTAGCAGTTTATATATTTAGGTTTCCCTCTGTTCTCTCCTATATAGAAAGATGAATTTGGAACTCTAAATCCAACATGGTTTGTAGTAGCTCTTTGAAACTTGACAAAATAAAGGAGTTCTCAGATTTGTCTCTATGGTTTGTTTCCTCCTCAAGTAGCCCTAGGCATAGACTGTGGAAAGCACTTTCATTGAGATGGGTTGCCAAGCTTCTAAGAAATTACGAGTTTCCGAAATTCCAGCAAATATTATTTCACACAATCTTGTTGATACTTGGTGGTAATGATCAGTATAAAAATCCCACTTGGTTCACCAAATTTTGTTCTTCTAGGTTGAAGCGTTCGTCTACAGTAGCAGTTTTTATATTTAGGTTTCCCTTTGTTCTCTCATATATAGATAGATGAATTTGGAACTCTAAATCCAACATGGTTTGTAGTAGCTCTTTGAAACTTGACAAAATAAAGGAGGTCTCAGATTTGCCTCTATGGTTTGTTTCCACTTCAAGTAGCCCTAGGCACAGACTGTGGAAAAGCACTTTCATTGAGAGGGGTTGCCAAGCTTCTAAGAAATAACGAGTTTCCGAAATACCAGCAAATATTTTTTCACCCAATATTGATGATACTTGTAGCTAATGATCAGTACACATATCCCACTTGGCTTACCAAATTTTGTTCTTCTAGGTTGAAGCGTTCGTCTACAGTAGCAGTTTTAATATTTAAGTTTCCCTCGGTTCTCTCCTATATAGATAGATGAATTTGTAACTCTAAATCCAACATGGTTTGTAGTAGCTCTTTGAAACTTGACAAAATAAAGGAGTTCTCAGATTTGCCACTATGGTTTGTTTCCTCTTCAAGTAGCCCTAGGCACCGACTTTGGAAAAGCACTTTCATTGAGAGGGGTTGCCAAGCTTCTAAGAAATAACGAGTTTCCGAAATACCAGCAAATATTTTTTCACCCAAATTTGATAATTCTTGGTGGTAATGATAGTACACAAATCCCACTTGGCTCACGAAATTATGTTCTTCTAGGTTGAAGCGTTCGTCTACAGTAGCAGTTTTTATATTTAAGTTTCCCTCGGTTCTCTCCTATATAGATAGATGAATTTGGAACTCTAAATCCAACATGGTTTGTAGTAGCTCTTTGAAACTTGACAAAATAAAGGAATTCTCTGATTTTTCTCTATGGTTTGTTTCCTCTTCAAGTAGCCCTAGGCACAGACTTTGGAAAAGCACTTTCATTGAGAGGGGTTGCCAAGCTTCTAAGAAATAACGAGTTTCCGAAATACCAGCAAATATTTTTTCACCCAATCTTGATGATACTTGGAGCTAATGATCAGTACACAAATCCCACTTGGATCACCAAATTTTGTTCTTCTTGGTTGAAGCGTTCGTCTACAGTGGCAGTTTTTATATTTAGGTTTTCCTCTGTTCTCTCCTATATAGAAAGATGAATTTGGAACTCTAAATCCAACATGGTTTGTAGTAGCTCTTTGAAACTTGACAAAATAAAGGAGTTCTCAGTTTTGTCTCTATGGTTTGTTTCCTCTTCAAGTAGCCCTAGGCACAGACTGTGGAAAGCACTTTCATTAAGATGGGTTGCCAAGCTTCTAAGAAATAACGAGTTTCCGAAATACCAGCAAATATTTTTTCACACAATCTTGTTGATACTTGGTGCTAATGATCAGTACACAAATCCCACTTGGCTCACCAAATTTTGTTCTTCTAGGTTGAAGCGTTCGTCTACAGTAGCAGTTTTTATATTTAGGTTTCTTTCTGTTCTCTCCTATATAGATAGATGAATTTGGAACTCTAAATCCAACATGGTTTGTAGTAGCTCTTTGAAACTTGACAAAATAAAGGAGTTCTCTGATTTTTCTCTATGGTTTGTTTCCTCCTCAAGTAGCCCTAGGCACAGACTTTGGAAAAGCACTTTCATTGAGAGGGGTTGCCAAGCTTCTTAGAAATAACGAGTTTCCGAAATACCAGCAAATATTTTTTCACCCAATCTTGATGATACTTGGAGCTAATGATCAGTACACAAATCCCACTTGGATCACCAAATTTTGTTCTTCTTGGTTGAAGCGTTCGTCTACAGTAGCAGTTTGTATATTTAGGTTTCTCTCTGTTCTCTCCTATATAGATAGATGAATTTGGAACTCTAAATCCAACATGGTTTGTAGTTGCTCTTTGAAACTTGACAAAATAAAGGAGGTCTCAGATTTGTCTCTATGGTTTGTTTCCTCTTCAAGTAGCCGTAGGCACAGATTGTGGGAAAGCACTTTCATTGAGAGGGGTTGCCAAGCTTCTAAGAAATAACGAGTTTTGAAATACCAGCAAATATTTTTTTCACCCAAATGATGATTTGGTGGTAATGATCAGTACAGAAATCACACTTGGCTCACGAAATTTTGTTCTTCTAGGTTGAAGCGTTCGTGTACAGTAGCAGTTTTTATATTTAAGTTCCCTCGGTTCTCTCCTATATAGATAGATGAATTTCTAACTCTAAATCCAACATGGTTTGTAGTAGCTCTTTGAACTTGACAAAATAAACAGTTCTCCGATTTTTCTCTATGATTTGTTTACTCTTCAAGTAGCCCTAGGCACAGACTTTGGAAAAGCACTTTCATTGAGAGGGGTTGCCAAGCTTTTAAGAAATAAGGAGTTTCCGAAATACCAGCAAATATTTTTTCACCCAATCTTGATGATACTTGGAGCTAATGAACAGTACACAATCCCACTTGGCTCACCAAATTTTGTTATTCTTGGTTGAAGCGTTCGTCTACAGTAGCAGTTTTTATATTTAGGTTTCCCTCTGTTCTCTCTATATAGAAAGAGGAATTTGGGACTCAAAATCCAACATGGTTTGTAGTAGCTCTTTGAAACTTGACAAAATAAAGGAGTTCTCAGTTTTGTCTCTATGGTTTGTTTCCTCTTCAAGTAGCCCTAGGCACAGACTGTGGAAAGCACTTTCATTTAGATGGGTTGCCAAGCTTCTAAGAAATAACGAGTTTCCGAAATACCAGCAAATATTTTTTCACACAATCTTGTTGATACTTTGGTGGTAATGATCAGTACACAAATCCCACTTGGCTCACCAAATTTTGTTCTTCTAGGTTGAAGCGTTCGTCTACAGTAGCAGTTTTTATATTTAGGTTTCTCTCTGTTCTCTCCTATATAGATAGATGAATTTGGAACTCTAAATCCAACAGGTTTTGCAGTAGCTCTTTGAAACTTGACAAAATAAAGGAGGTCTCAGATTTGCCTCTATGGTTTGTTTCCTCTTCAAGTAGCCCTAGGCACAGACTGTGGAAAAGCACTTTCATTGAGAGGGGTTGCCAAGCTTCTAAGAAATAACGAGTTTACGAAATACCAGCAAATATTTTTTCACCCAATATTGATGATACTTGTAGCTAATGATCAGTACACATATCCCACTTGGCTCACCAAATTTAGTTCTTCTAGGTTGAAGCGTTCGTGTACAGTAGCAGTTTTTATATTTAGGTTTCTCTCTGTTCTCTCCTATACAGATAGATGAATTTGGAACTCTAAATCCAACATGGTTTGTAGTAGCTCTTTGAAACTTGACAAAATAAAGGAGGTCTCCGATTTTCCTCTATGGTTTGTTTCCTCTTCAAGTAGCCCTAGGAACAGACTTTGGAAAAGCACTTTCATTGAGAGGGGTTGCCAAGCTTCTAAGAAATAACGAGTTTCCGAAATACCAGCAAATATTTTTTCACCCAATCTTGATGATACTTGGAGCTCATGATCAGTACACAAATCCCACTTGGCTCACCAAATTTTGTTCTTCTTGGTTGAAGCGTTCATCTACAGTAGCAGTTTTTATATTTAGGTTTCTCTCTGTTCTCTCCTATATAGATAGATGAATTTGGAACTCTAAATCCAACATGGTTTGCAGTAGGTCTTTGAAACTTGACAAAATAAAGGAGGTCTCAGATTTGTCTCTATGGTTTGTTTCCTCTTCAAGTAGCCCTAGGCACAGACTGTGGAAAACCACTTTAATTGAGAGGGGTTGCCAAGCTTCTAAGAAAAAACGAGTTTCGAAATATCAGCAAATATTTTTTCACCCAAATTTGATGATTCTTGGTGGTAATGATCAGTACACAAATCCCACTTGGCTCACGAAATTTTGTTCTTCTAGTTTGAAGCTTTCGTCTACAGTAGCAGTTTTTATATTTAGGTTTCCCTTTGTTCTCTCATATATAGATAGATGAATTTGGAACTCTAAATCCAACATGGTTTGTAGAAGCTCTTTGAAACTTGACAAAATAAAGGAGTTCCCAGATTTGCGTCTATGGTTTGTTTCCTCTTAAAGTAGCCCTAGGCACAGACTGTGGAATAGCACTTTCATTGAGAGGGGTTGCCAAGCTTCTAAGAAATAACGAGTTTCCGAAATACCAGCAAATATTTTTTCACCCAATCTTGATGATATTTGGTGGTAATGATCAGTACACAAATCCCACTTGGCTTACCAAATTTTGTTCTTCTAGGTTGAAGCGTTCATCTACAGTAGCAGTTTTTATATTTAAGTTTCCCTCGGTTCTCTCCTATATAGATAGATGAATTTTTTAACTCTAAATCCAACATGGTTTGTAGTAGCTCTTTGAAACTTGACAAAATAAAGGAGTTCTCAGATTTGCCTCTATGGTTTGTTTCCTCTTCAAGTAGCCCTAGGCACAGACTGTGGAAAAGCACTTTCATTTAGAGGGGTTGCCAAGCTTCTAAGAAATAACGAGTTTCCGAAATACCAGCAAATATTTTTTCACCCAATATTGATGATACTTGTTGCTAATGATCATTACACATATCCCACTTGGCTCACCAAATTTAGTTCTTCTAGGTTGAAGCGTTCGTGTACAGTAGCAGTTTTTATATTTAGGTTTCCCTCTGTTCTCTCCTATACAGATAGATGAATTTGGAACTCTAAATCCAACATGGTTTGTAGTAGCTCTTTGAAACTTGACAAAATAAAGGAGTTCTCCGATTTTTCTCTATGGTTTGTTTCCTCTTCAAGTAGCCCTAGGCACAGACTTTGGAAAAGCACTTTCATTGAGAGGGTTTCCAAGCTTCTAAGA
Organism: Callospermophilus lateralis; assembly: GCF_048772815.1. NCBI lineage: Eukaryota > Metazoa > Chordata > Mammalia > Rodentia > Sciuridae > Callospermophilus > Callospermophilus lateralis. The sequence continues at coordinate 25,481 of NW_027510383.1, forward strand.
AATAACGAGTTTCCGAAATACCAGCAAATATTTTTCACTTGGAGCTCATGATCAGTACACAAATCCCACTTGGCTCACCAAATTTTGTTCTTCTAAGTTGAAGCGTTCGTCTACAGTAGCAGTTTTTATATTTAGGTTTCTCTCTGTTCTCTCCTATATTGATAGATGAATTTGGAACTCTAAATCCAACATGGTTTGTAGTAGCTCTTTGAAACTTGACAAAATAAAGGAGGTCTCAGATTTGTCTCTATGGTTTGTTTCCTCTTCAAGTAGCCGTAGGCACAGACTGTGGGAAAGCACTTTCATTGAGAGGGGTTGCCAAGCTTCTAAGAAATAACGAGTTTCGAAATACCAGCAAATATTTTTTCACCCAAATTTGATGATTCTTGGTGGTAATGATCAGTACACAAATCCCACTTGGCTCACGAAATTTTGTTCTTCTAGGTTGAAGCGTTCGTCTACAGTAGCAGTTTTTATATTTAGGTTTCTCTCTGTTCTCTCCTATATAGATAGATGAATTTGGAACTCTAAATCCAACATGGTTTGTAGTAGCTCTTTGAAACTTGACAAAATAAAGGAGTTCTCCGATTTTTCTCTATGGTTTGTTTCCTCTTCATGTAGCCCTAGGCACAGACTTTGGAAAAGCACTTTCATTGAGAGGGGTTGCCAAGCTTCTAAGAAATAACGAGTTTCCGAAATACCAGCAAATATTTTTTCACCCAAATTTGATAATTCTTGGTGGTAATGATAGTACACAAATCCCACTTGGCTCACGAAATTATGTTCTTCTAGGTTGAAGCGTTCGTCTACAGTAGCAGTTTTTATATTTAAGTTTCCCTCGGTTCTCTCCTATATAGATAGATGAATTTGGAACTCTAAATCCAACATGGTTTGTAGTAGCTCTTTGAAACTTGACAAAATAAAGGAATTCTCCTGATTTTTCTCTTTGGTTTGTTTCCTCTTCAAGTAGCCCTAGGCACAGACTTTGGAAAAGCACTTTCATTGAGAGGGGTTGCCAAGCTTCTAAGAAATAACGAGTTTCCGAAATACCAGCAAATATTTTTTCACCCAATCTTGATGATACTTGGAGCTAATGATCAGTACACAAATCCCACTTGGATCACCAAATTTTGTTCTTCTTGGTTGAAGCGTTCGTCTACAGTGGCAGTTTTTATATTTAGGTTTTCCTCTGTTCTCTCCTATATAGAAAGATGAATTGGAACTCTAAATCGAACATGGTTTGTAGTAGCTCTTTGAAACTTGACAAAATAAAGGAGTTCTCAGTTTTGTCTCTATGGTTTGTTTCCTCTTCAAGTAGCCCTAGGCACAGACTGTGGAAAGCACTTTCATTAAGATGGGTTGCCAAGCTTCTAAGAAATAACGAGTTTCCGAAATACCAGCAAATATTTTTTCACACAATCTTGTTGATACTTGGTGCTAATGATCAGTACACAAATCCCACTTGGATCACCAAATTTTGTTCTTCTAGGTTGAAGCGTTCGTCTACAGTAGCAGTTTTTATATTTAGGTTTCTTTCTGTTCTCTCCTATATAGATAGATGAATTTGGAACTCTAAATCCAACATGGTTTGTAGTAGCTCTTTGAAACTTGACAAAATAAAGGAGTTCTCTGATTTTTCTCTATGGTTTGTTTCCTCCTCAAGTAGCCGTAGGCACAGACTTTGGAAAAGCACTTTCATTGAGAGGGGTTGCCAAGCTTCTTAGAAATAACGAGTTTCCGAAATACCAGCAAATATTTTTTCACCCAATCTTGATGATACTTGGAGCTAATGATCAGTACACAAATCCCACTTGGATCACCAAATTTTGTTCTTCTTGGTTGAAGCGTTCGTCTACAGTAGCAGTTTGTATATTTAGGTTTCTCTCTGTTCTCTCCTATATAGATAGATGAATTTGGAACTCTAAATCCAACATGGTTTGTAGTAGCTCTTTGAAACTTGACAAAATAAAGGAGGTCTCAGATTTGTCTCTATGGTTTGTTTCCTCTTCAAGTAGCCGTAGGCACAGATTGTGGGAAAGCACTTTCATTGAGAGGGGTTGCCAAGCTTCTAAGAAATAACGAGTTTTGAAATACCAGCAAATATTTTTTCACCCAAATGATGATTTGGTGGTAATGATCAGTACAGAAATCACACTTGGCTCACGAAATTTTGTTGTTCTAGGTTGAAGCGTTTGTGTACAGTAGCAGTTTTTATATTTAAGTTTCCCTCGGTTCTCTCCTATATAGATAGATGAATTTCTAACTCTAAATCCAACATGGTTTGTAGTAGCTCTTTGAACTTGACAAAATAAAGGAGTTCTCCGATTTTTCTCTATGATTTGTTTCCTCTTCAAGTAGCCCTAGGCACAGACTTTGGAAAAGCACTTTCATTGAGAGGGGTTGCCAAGCTTTTAAGAAATAAGGAGTTTCCGAAATACCAGCAAATATTTTTTCACCCAATCTTGATGATACTTGGAGCTAATGATCAGTACACAAATCCCACTTGGCTCACCAAATTTTGTTATTCTTGGTTGAAGCGTTCGTCTACAGTAGCAGTTTTTATATTTAGGTTTCCCTCTGTTCTCTCCTATATAGAAAGAGGAATTTGGGACTCAAAATCCAACATGGTTTGTAGTAGCTCTTTGAAACTTGACAAAATAAAGGAGTTCTCAGTTTTGTCTCTATGGTTTGTTTCCTCTTCAAGTAGCCCTAGGCACAGACTGTGGAAAGCACTTTCATTTAGATGGGTTGCCAAGCTTCTAAGAAATAACGAGTTTCCGAAATACCAGCAAATATTTTTTCACACAATCTTGTTGATACTTGGTGGTAATGATCAGTACACAAATCCCACTTGGCTCACCAAATTTTGTTCTTCTAGGTTGAAGCGTTCGTCTACAGTAGCAGTTTTTATATTTAGGTTTCTCTCTGTTCTCTCCTATATAGATAGATGAATTTGGAACTCTAAATCCAACAGGTTTTGCAGTAGCTCTTTGAAACTTGACAAAATAAAGGAGGTCTCAGATTTGCCTCTATGGTTTGTTTCCTCTTCAAGTAGCCCTAGGCACAGACTGTGGAAAAGCACTTTCATTGAGAGGGGTTGCCAAGCTTCTAAGAAATAACGAGTTTACGAAATACCAGCAAATATTTTTTCACCCAATATTGATGATACTTGTAGCTAATGATCAGTACACATATCCCACTTGGCTCACCAAATTTAGTTCTTCTAGGTTGAAGCGTTCGTGTACAGTAGCAGTTTTTATATTTAGGTTTCTCTCTGTTCTCTCCTATACAGATAGATGAATTTGGAACTCTAAATCCAACATGGTTTGTAGTAGCTCTTTGAAACTTGACAAAATAAAGGAGGTCTCCGATTTTTCTCTATGGTTTGTTTCCTCTTCAAGTAGCCATAGGAACAGACTTTGGAAAAGCACTTTCATTGAGAGGGGTTGCCAAGCTTCTAAGAAATAACGAGTTTCCGAAATACCAGCAAATATTTTTTCACCCAATCTTGATGATACTTGGAGCTCATGATCAGTACACAAATCCCACTTGGCTCACCAAATTTTGTTCTTCTTGGTTGAAGCGTTCATCTACAGTAGCAGTTTTTATATTTAGGTTTCTCTGTTCTCTCCTATATAGATAGATGAATTTGGAACTCTAAATCCAACATGGTTTGCAGTAGCTCTTTGAAACTTGACAAAATAAAGGAGGTCTCAGATTTGTCTCTATGGTTTGTTTCCTCTTCAAGTAGCCCTAGGCACAGACTGTGGAAAACCACTTTAATTGAGAGGGGTTGCCAAGCTTCTAAGAAAAAACGAGTTTCGAAATATCAGCAAATATTTTTTCACCCAAATTTGATGATTCTTGGTGGTAATGATCAGTACACAAATCCCACTTGGCTCACGAAATTTTGTTCTTCTAGTTTGAAGCTTTCGTCTACAGTAGCAGTTTTTATATTTAGGTTTCCCTTTGTTCTCTCATATATAGATAGATGAATTTGGAACTCTAAATCCAACATGGTTTGTAGAAGCTCTTTGAAACTTGACAAAATAAAGGAGTTCCCAGATTTGCCTCTATGGTTTGTTTCCTCTTAAAGTAGCCCTAGGCACAGACTGTGGAATAGCACTTTCATTGAGAGGGGTTGCCAAGCTTCTAAGAAATAACGAGTTTCCGAAATACCAGCAAATATTTTTTCACCCAATCTTGATGATATTTGGTGGTAATGATCAGTACACAAATCCCACTTGGCTTACCAAATTTTGTTCTTCTAGGTTGAAGCGTTCATCTACAGTAGCAGTTTTTATATTTAAGTTTCCCTCGGTTCTCTCCTACATAGATAGATGAATTTTTAACTCTAAATCCAACATGGTTTGTAGTAGCTCTTTGAAACTTGACAAAATAAAGGAGTTCTCCGATTTTTCTCTATGGTTTGTTTCCTCTTCAAGTAGCCCTAGGCACAGACTTTGGAAAAGCACTTTCATTGAGAGGGGTTGCCAAGCTTCTAAGAAATAACGAGTTTCCGAAATACCAGCAAATATTTTTTCACCCAAATTTGATAATTCTTGGTGGTAATGATAGTACACAAATCCCACTTGGCTCACGAAATTATGTTCTTCTAGGTTGAAGCGTTCGTCTACAGTAGCAGTTTTTATATTTAAGTTTCCCTCGGTTCTCTCCTATATAGATAGATGAATTTGGAACTCTAAATCCAACATGGTTTGTAGTAGCTCTTTGAAACTTGACAAAATAAAGGAATTCTCTGATTTTTCTCTTTGGTTTGTTTCCTCTTCAAGTAGCCCTAGGCACAGACTTTGGAAAAGCACTTTCATTGAGAGGGGTTGCCAAGCTTCTAAGAAATAACGAGTTTCCGAAATACCAGCAAATATTTTTTCACCCAATCTTGATGATACTTGGAGCTAATGATCAGTACACAAATCCCACTTGGATCACCAAATTTTGTTCTTCTTGGTTGAAGCGTTCGTCTACAGTGGCAGTTTTTATATTTAGGTTTTCCTCTGTTCTCTCCTATATAGAAAGATGAATTTGGAACTCTAAATCCAACATGGTTTGTAGTAGCTCTTTGAAACTTGACAAAATAAAGGAGTTCTCAGTTTTGTCTCTATGGTTTGTTTCCTCTTCAAGTAGCCCTAGGCACAGACTGTGGAAAGCACTTTCATTAAGATGGGTTGCCAAGCTTCTAAGAAATAACGAGTTTCCGAAATACCAGCAAATATTTTTTCACACAATCTTGTTGATACTTGGTGCTAATGATCAGTACACAAATCCCACTTGGATCACCAAATTTTGTTCTTCTAGGTTGAAGCGTTCGTCTACAGTAGCAGTTTTTATATTTAGGTTTCTTTCTGTTCTCTCCTATATAGATAGATGAATTTGGAACTCTAAATCCAACATGGTTTGTAGTAGCTCTTTGAAACTTGACAAAATAAAGGAGTTCTCTGATTTTTCTCTATGGTTTGTTTCCTCCTCAAGTAGCCGTAGGCACAGACTTTGGAAAAGCACTTTCATTGAGAGGGGTTGCCAAGCTTCTTAGAAATAACGAGTTTCCGAAATACCAGCAAATATTTTTTCACCCAATCTTGATGATACTTGGAGCTAATGATCAGTACACAAATCCCACTTGGATCACCAAATTTTGTTCTTCTTGGTTGAAGCGTTCGTCTACAGTAGCAGTTTGTATATTTAGGTTTCTCTCTGTTCTCTCCTATATAGATAGATGAATTTGGAACTCTAAATCCAACATGGTTTGTAGTAGCTCTTTGAAACTTGACAAAATAAAGGAGGTCTCAGATTTGTCTCTATGGTTTGTTTCCTCTTCAAGTAGCCGTAGGCACAGATTGTGGGAAAGCACTTTCATTGAGAGGGGTTGCCAAGCTTCTAAGAAATAACGAGTTTTGAAATACCAGCAAATATTTTTTCACCCAAATGATGATTTGGTGGTAATGATCAGTACAGAAATCACACTTGGCTCACGAAATTTTGTTGTTCTAGGTTGAAGCGTTTGTGTACAGTAGCAGTTTTTATATTTAAGTTTCCCTCGGTTCTCTCCTATATAGATAGATGAATTTCTAACTCTAAATCCAACATGGTTTGTAGTAGCTCTTTGAACTTGACAAAATAAAGGAGTTCTCCGATTTTTCTCTATGATTTGTTTCCTCTTCAAGTAGCCCTAGGCACAGACTTTGGAAAAGCACTTTCATTGAGAGGGGTTGCCAAGCTTTTAAGAAATAAGGAGTTTCCGAAATACCAGCAAATATTTTTTCACCCAATCTTGATGATACTTGGAGCTAATGATCAGTACACAAATCCCACTTGGCTCACCAAATTTTGTTATTCTTGGTTGAAGCGTTCGTCTACAGTAGCAGTTTTTATATTTAGGTTTCCCTCTGTTCTCTCCTATATAGAAAGAGGAATTTGGAACTCAAAATCCAACATGGTTTGTAGTAGCTCTTTGAAACTTGACAAAATAAAGGAGTTCTCAGTTTTGTCTCTATGGTTTGTTTCCTCTTCAAGTAGCCCTAGGCACAGACTGTGGAAAGCACTTTCATTTAGATGGGTTGCCAAGCTTCTAAGAAATAACGAGTTTCCGAAATACCAGCAAATATTTTTTCACACAATCTTGTTGATACTTGGTGGTAATGATCAGTACACAAATCCCACTTGGCTCACCAAATTTTGTTCTTCTAGGTTGAAGCGTTCGTCTACAGTAGCAGTTTTTATATTTAGGTTTCTCTCTGTTCTCTCCTATATAGATAGATGAATTTGGAACTCTAAATCCAACAGGGTTTGCAGTAGCTCTTTGAAACTTGACAAAATAAAGGAGGTCTCAGATTTGCCTCTATGGTTTGTTTCCTCTTCAAGTAGCCCTAGGCACAGACTGTGGAAAAGCACTTTCATTGAGAGGGGTTGCCAAGCTTCTAAGAAATAACGAGTTTACGAAATACCAGCAAATATTTTTTCACCCAATATTGATGATACTTGTAGCTAATGATCAGTACACATATCCCACTTGGCTCACCAAATTTAGTTCTTCTAGGTTGAAGCGTTCGTGTACAGTAGCAGTTTTTATATTTAGGTTTCTCTCTGTTCTCTCCTATACAGATAGATGAATTTGGAACTCTAAATCCAACATGGTTTGTAGTAGCTCTTTGAAACTTGACAAAATAAAGGAGGTCTCCGATTTTTCTCTATGGTTTGTTTCCTCTTCAAGTAGCCCTAGGAACAGACTTTGGAAAAGCACTTTCATTGAGAGGGGTTGCCAAGCTTCTAAGAAATAACGAGTTTCCGAAATACCAGCAAATATTTTTTCACCCAATCTTGATGATACTTGGAGCTCATGATCAGTACACAAATCCCACTTGGCTCACCAAATTTTGTTCTTCTTGGTTGAAGCGTTCATCTACAGTAGCAGTTTTTATATTTAGGTTTCTCTCTGTTCTCTCCTATATAGATAGATGAATTTGGAACTCTAAATCCAACATGGTTTGCAGTAGCTCTTTGAAACTTGACAAAATAAAGGAGGTCTCAGATTTGTCTCTATGGTTTGTTTCCTCTTCAAGTAGCCCTAGGCACAGACTGTGGAAAACCACTTTAATTGAGAGGGGTTGCCAAGCTTCTAAGAAAAAACGAGTTTCGAAATATCAGCAAATATTTTTTCACCCAAATTTGATGATTCTTGGTGGTAATGATCAGTACACAAATCCCACTTGGCTCACGAAATTTTGTTCTTCTAGTTTGAAGCTTTCGTCTACAGTAGCAGTTTTTATATTTAGGTTTCCCTTTGTTCTCTCATATATAGATAGATGAATTTGGAACTCTAAATCCAACATGTTTTGTAGAAGCTCTTTGAAACTTGACAAAATAAAGGAGTTCCCAGATTTGCCTCTATGGTTTGTTTCCTCTTAAAGTAGCCCTAGGCACAGACTGTGGAATAGCACTTTCATTGAGAGGGGTTGCCAAGCTTCTAAGAAATAACGAGTTTCCGAAATACCAGCAAATATTTTTTCACCCAATCTTGATGATACTTGGTGGTAATGATCAGTACACAAATCCCACTTGGCTTACCAAATTTTGTTCTTCTAGGTTGAAGCGTTCATCTACAGTAGCAGTTTTTATATTTAAGTTTCCCTCGGTTCTCTCCTATATAGATAGATGAATTTTTAACTCTAAATCCAACATGGTTTGTAGTAGCTCTTTGAAACTTGACAAAATAAAGGAGTTCTCAGATTTGCCTCTATGGTTTGTTTCCTCTTCAAGTAGCCCTAGGCACAGACTGTGGAAAAGCACTTTCATTTAGAGGGGTTGCCAAGCTTCTAAGAAATAACGAGTTTCCGAAATACCAGCAAATATTTTTTCACCCAATATTGATGATACTTGTTGCTAATGATCATTACACATATCCCACTTGGCTCACCAAATTTAGTTCTTCTAGGTTGAAGCGTTCGTGTACAGTAGCAGTTTTTATATTTAGGTTTCCCTCTGTTCTCTCCTATACAGATAGATGAATTTGGAACTCTAAATCCAACATGGTTTGTAGTAGCTCTTTGAAACTTGACAAAATAAAGGAGTTCTCCGATTTTTCTCTATGGTTTGTTTCCTCTTCAAGTAGCCCTAGGCACAGACTTTGGAAAAGCACTTTCATTGAGAGGGGTTTCCAAGCTTCTAAGAAATAACGAGTTTCCGAAATACCAGCAAATATTTTTTCACTTGGAGCTCATGATCAGTACACAAATCCCACTTGGCTCACCAAATTTTGTTCTTCTAAGT
>NW_027510384.1:0-34255 GCF_048772815.1 Callospermophilus lateralis
TGCCAAGCTTCCAAAAAACTACTAGTTTGCTGAAATCTCAGCAAACATTTTTTCACCAAATCTTGATGATACTTGGTGGTAATGATCAGTTCACTAATCCCACTTGGCTGCCCAATTTTTATTCTTCTAGGTTGAAGCATTCTTTTCCAGTAACAGTTTGAATTTTTGTTTCACTCTGTTTTTTGCTATATAGATAGCTGTGTTTTAATTCTAAATCAAACACGGTTTGAGCTAGCTCCTTGAAACTTGACCAAATGAAGTAGTTCTAAGTTCTATGTCTATGGTTTGTTTCCTCTTGAAGTACCCCATGCAGAGACTGGCGAAAAACACTTTCGTTTGAAAGGGGTTGCCAAGCTTCCAAAAAACTACTAGTTTGCTGAAATCTCAGCAAACATTTTTTCACCAAAACTTGATGATACCTGGTGGTAATGATCAGTTCACTAAGCCCACTTGGCTGCCCAATTTTCACTCTTCTAGGTTCAAGCTTTCGTTTCCACTAACACTTTGAATTTTTAGGTTTCACTCTGTTTTCTGCTATATAGATAGATGTGTTTGAAACTCTACATCAAACACGGTTTGCGCTAGCTCCTTGAAACTTGACCAAATGAAGTAGTTCTAAGTTCTATCTCTATGGTTTGTTTCCTCTTGAAGTACCCCATGCAGAGACTGGCGAAAAACACTTTCGTTTGAAAGGGGTTGCCAAGCTTTCAAAATGCTACTAGTTTGCAGAAATCTCAGCAAACATTTTTTCACCAAATCTTGATGATACTTGGTGGTAATGATCAGTTCACTAATCCCACTTGGCTGCCCAATTTTCATTCTTCTAGGTTAAAGCATTCGTTTCCAGTAACAGTTTGAATTTTTAGGTTTCACTCTGTTTTCTACTACATACATAGCTGTGTTTGGAATTCTAAATCAAACACGGTTTGTGCTAGCTCCTTGAAACTTGACCAAATGAAGTAGTTCTAAGTTCTATCTCTATGGTTTGTTTCCTCTTGAAGGACCCCATGCAGAGACTGGCGAAAAGCACTTTCATTTGAAAGGGGTTGCCAAGCTTCCAAAAAACTACTAGTTTCCTGAAGTCTCAGCAAACATTTTTTCAAAAAATCTTGATGATACTTGGTGGTAATGATCAATTCACTAATCCCACTTGGCTGCCCAATTTTCATTCTTCTAGGTTAAAGCATTCGTTTCCAGTAACAGTTTGAATTTTTAGGTTTTACTCTGTTTTCTACTACATACATAGCTGTGTTTGGAATTCTAAATCAAACACGGTTTGTGCTAGCTCCTTGAAACTTGAAAAAATGAAGTAGTTCTAAGTTCTATCTCTATGGTTTGTTTCCTCTTGAAGGACCCCATGCAGAGACTGGCGAAAAGCACTTTCATTTGAAAGGGGTTGCCAAGCTTCCAAAAAACTACAAGTTTGCTGAAATCTCAGCAAACATTTTTTCACCAAATCTTGATGATACTTGGTGGTAATGCTCAGTTCACTAAGCCCACTTGGCTGCCCAATTTTCACTCTTCTAGGTTCAAGCGTTCGTTTCCAGTAACACTTTGAATTTTTAGGTTTCATTCTGTTTTCTGCTATATACATATATGTGTTTGAAACTCTAAATCAAACACGGTTTGCGTTAGCTCCTTGAAACTTGACCAAATGAAGTAGTTCTAAGTTCTATCTCTATGGTTTGTTTCCTCTTGAAGTACCCCATGCAGAGACTGGCGAAAAACACTTTCGTTTGAAAGGGGTTGCCAAGCTTCCAAAAAACTACTAGTTTGCTGAAATCTCAGAAAACATTTTTTCACCAAATCTTGATGATACTTGGTGGTAATGATCAGTTCACTAATCCCACTTGGCTGCAAAATTTTTATTCTTCTAGGTTGAAGCATTCTTTTCCAGTAACAGTTTGAATTTTTAGGTTTCACTCTGTTTTTTGCTATATAGATAGCTGTGTTTTAATTCTAAATCAAACACGGTTTGAGCTAGCTCCTTGAAACTTGACCAAATGAAGTAGTTCTAAGTTCTATCTGTATGGTTTGTTTCCTCTTGAAGTACCCCATGCAGAGACTGGCGAAAAACACTTTCGTTTCATAGGGGTTGCCAAGCTTTCAAAAAACTACTAGTTTGCTGAAATCTCAGGAAATATTTTCTCACCAAATCTTGATGATACTTGGTGGTAATGATCAGTTCACTACGCCCACTTGGCTGCCCAATTTTCACTCTTCTAGGTTCAAGCGTTCGTTTCCAGTAACACTTTGAATTTTTAGGTTTCACTCTGTTATCTCCTACATAGATAGCTGTGTTTGTAATTCTAAATCAAACACGGTTTGTGCTAGCTCTTTGAAACTTGACCAAATGAAGTAGTTCTAAGTTCTATCTCTATGGTTTGTTTCCTCTTGAAATACCCCATGCAGAGACTGGCGAAAAACACTTTCGTTTGAAATTGGTTGCCAAGCTTCCAAAAAACTGCTAGTTTGATGAAATCTCAGCAAACATTTTTTCACCAAATCTTGATGATACTTGGTGGTGATGATCAGTTCACTAAGCCCACTTGGCTGCCCAATTTTCACACTTCTAGGTTCAAGCGTTCATTTCCAGTAACACTTTGAAATTTTAGGTTTCACTCTGTTTTTTGCTATATAGATAGATGTGTTTGAAACTCTAATCAAACACGGTTTGTGCTAGCTCCTTGAAACTTGACCAAATGAAGAAGTTCTAAGTTCTAGCTCTATGGTTTGTTTCCTCTTGAAGTACCCCATGCAGAGACTGGCGAAAAACACTTTCGTTTGAAAGGGGTTGCCAAGCTTACAAAAAACTACTAGTTTGCTGAAGTCTCAGCAAATATTTTTTCACCAAATCTTGATGATACTTGGTGGTAATGATCAGTTCACTAATCCCACTTGGCTGCCCAATTTTTATTCTTCTAGGTTGAAGCATTCGTTTCCAGTAACAATTTGAATTTTTAGGTTTCACTCTGTTTTCTCCTACATAGATAGCTGTGTTTGAAATTCTAAATCAAACACGGTTTGTGCTAGCTCCTTGATACTTGACCAAATGAAGTAGTTCTAAGTTCTATCTCTATGGTTTGTTTCCTCTTGAAGTACCCCATGCAGAGACTGGCGAAAAACACTTTGGTTTGAAAGGGGTTGCCAAGCTTCCAAAAATCTACTAGTTTGCTGAAATCTCAGCAAACATTTTTTCACCAAATCTTGATGATACTTAGTAGTAATGATCAGTTCACTAATCCCGCTTGGCTGCCCAATTTTTATTCTTCTAGGTTGAAGCGTTCGTTTCCATTAACAGTTTGAATTTTTAGGTTTCACTCTGTTTTCTCCTACATAGATAGCTGTGTTTGGAATTCTAAATCAAACACGGTTCGTGCTAGCTCCTTGAAACTTGACCAAATGAAGTAGTTCTAAGTTCTATCTCTATGGTTTGTTTCCTCTTGAAGTACCCCATGCAGAGACTGGCGAAAAACACTTTCTTTTGAAAGGGGTTGCCAAGCTTCCAAAAAACTACTAGTTTGCTGAAATCTCAGCAAACATTTTTTCAACAAATCTTGATGATACTTGGTGGTAATGATCAGTTCACTAATCCCACTTGGCTGCCCAATTTTTATTCTTCTAGGTTGAAGCACTCGTTTCCAGTAACAGTTTGAATTTTTAGGTTTCACTCTGTTTTCTCCTAAATAGATATCTGTGTTTGGAATTCTAAATCAAACACGGTTGGTGCTAGCTCCTTGAAACTTGACCAAATGAAGTAGTTCTAAGTTCTATCTCTATGGTTTGTTTCCTCTTGAAGTACCCCATGCAGAGACTGGCGAAAAACACTTTCTTTTGAAAGGGGTTGCCAAGCTTCCAAAAAACTACTAGTTTGTTGAAATCTCAGCAAACATTTTTTCACCAAATCTTGATGATACTTGGTGGTAATGATCAGTTCACTAATCCCACTTGGCTGCCCAATTTTTATTCTTCTAGGATCAAGCGTTCGTTTCCAGTAACACTTTGAATTTTTAGGTTTCACTCTGTTTTCTTCTATATAGATAGATGTGTTTGAAACTCTAAATCAAACACGGTTTGTGCTAGCTCCTTGGAACTTGACCAAATGAAGTAGTTCTAAGTTCTATCTCTATGGTTTGTTTCCTCTTGAAGTACCCCATGCAGAGACTGGCGAAAATCACTTTCGTTTGAAAGGGGTTGCCAAGCATCCAAAAAACTACTAGTTTGCTGAAATCTCAGCAAACATTTTTTCACCAAATCTTGATGATACTTGGTGGTAATGATCAGTTCAATAATCCCACTTGGCTGCCCAATTTTTATTCTTCTAGGTTGAAGCACTCTTTTCCAGTAACAGTTTTAATTTTTAGGTTTCACTCTGTTTTTTGCTATATAGATAGCTGTGTTTTAATTCTAAATCAAACACGGTTTGAGCTAGCTCCTTGAAACTTGACCAAATGAAGTAGTTCTAAGTTCTATCTCTATGGTTTGTTTCCTCTTGAAGTACCCCATGCAGAGACTGGCGAAAAACACTTTCGATAAAAGGGGTTGCCAAGCTTACAAAAAACTACTAGTTTGTTGAAATCTCAGGAAACATTTTTTCACCAAATCTTGATGACACTTGGTGGTAATGATCAGTTCACTAAGCCCACTTGGCTGCCCAATTTTCACTCTTCTAGGTTCAAGCGTTCATTTCCAGTAACACTTTGAATTTTTAGGTTTCACCCTGTTTTCTCCTACATAGATAGCTGTGTTTGGAATTCTAAATCAAACACGGTTTGTGCTAGCTTCTTGAAACTTGACCAAATGAAGTAGTTCTAAGTTCTATCTCTACTGTTTGTTTCCTCTTGAAGTACCCCATGCAGAGACTGGCGGAAAGTACTTTCGTTTGAAAGGGGTTGCCAAGCTTCCAAAAAAGTACTAGTTTGCTGAAATCTTGGCAAACATTTTTTCAACAAATCTTGATGATACTTGGTGGTAATGATCAGCTCAATAAGCCCACTTGGCAGCCCAGTTTTCACTCTTCTAGGTTCAAGCGTTCGTTTAAAGTAACACTTTGAATTTTTAGGTTTCATTCTGTTTTCTGCTATATAGATAGATGTGTTTGAAACTCTAAATCAAACACGGTTTGTGCTAGCTCCTTGAAACTTCACCAAATGAAGTAGTTCTAAATTCTATCTCTATGGTTTGTTTCCTCTTTAAGTACCCCATGCAGAGACTGGCGAAAAACACTTTTGTTTGAAAGGGTTGCCAAGCTTCCAAAAAACTACTAGTTTGCTGAAATCTCAGCAAATATTTTTTCACCAAATCTTGATGATACTTGGTGGTAATGATCAGCTCACTAATCCCACTTGGCTGGCGAATTTTTATTCTTCTAGTTGAAGCATTCGTTTTCAGTAACAGTTTGAATTTTTAGGTTTCACTCTTTTTTCTCCTACATAGATAGCTGTGTTTGGAATTCTAAATCAAACACGGTTTGTGCTAGCTCCTTGAAACTTGACCAAATGAAGTAGTTCTAAGTTCTATCTCTATGGTTTGTTTCCTCTTGAAGTACCCCATGCATCGACTGGCGAAAACCACTTTCGCTTGAAAGGGGTTGCCAAGCTTCCAAAAAACTACTAGTTTGATGAAATCTCAGCAAACATTTTTTCACCAAATCTTGATGATACTAGGTGGTAATCATCAGTTCACTTAGCCCACTTGGCTGCCCAATTTTCACTCTTTTAGGTTCAAGCGTTCGTTTCCAGTAACACTTTGAATTTTTAGGTTTCACTCGGTTTTCTCCTACATAGATAGCTGTGTTTGGAATTCTAAATCAAACACGGTTTGTGCTAGCTCCTTGAAACTTGACCAAATGAAGTAGTTCTAAGTTCTATCTCTATGGTTTGTTTCCTCTTGAAGTACCCCATGCAGAGACTGGCGAAAAACACTTTCGTTTGAAAGGGGTTGCCAAGCTTCCAAAAAACTACTAGTTTGCTGAAATATCAGCAAACATTTTTTCACCAAATCTTGATGATACTTGGTGGTAATGATCAGTTCACTAAGCCCACTTGGCTGCCCAATTTTCACTCTTCTAGGTTCAAGCGTTCGTTTCCAGTAACACTTTGAATTTTTAGGATTCACTCTGTTTTCTCCTACATAGATAGCTGTGTTTGGAATTCTAAATCAAACACGGTTTGTGCTAGCTCCTTGAAACTTGACCAAATGAAGTAGTTCTAAGTTCTATCTCTATGGTTTGTTTCCTCTTGAAGTACCCCATGCAGAGACTGGCGAAAAACACTTTCGTTTGAAAGGGGTTGCCAAGCTTCCAAAAAACTACTAGTTTGCTGAAATCTCAGCAAATATTTTTTCACCAAATCTTGATGATACTTGGTGGTAATGATCAGTTCACTAAGCCCACTTGGCTGCCCAACTTTCACTCTTCTAGGTTCAAGCGTTCGTTTCCAGTAACACTTTGAAATTTTAGGTTTCATTCTGTTTTCTGCTATATACATAGATGTGTCTGAAACTCTAAATCAAACATGGTTTGTGCTAGCTCCTTGAAACTTGACCAAATGAAGTAGTTCTAAATTGTATCTCTATGGTTTGTTTCCTCTTTAATTACCCCATGCAGAGACTGGCGAAAAACACTTTCGTTTGAAAGGGGTTGCCAAGCTTCCAAAAAACTACTAGTTTGCTGAAATCTCAGCAAACATTTTTCCACCAAATCTTGATGATACTTGGTGGTAATGATCAGTTCACTAAGCCCACTTGGCTGCCCAACTTTCACTCTTCTAGGTTCAAGCGTTTGTTTCCAGTAACACTTTGAATTTTTAGGTTTCACTCTGTTTTCTCCTACATAGATAGCTGTGTTTGGAATTCTAAATCAATCACGGTTTGTGCTAGCTCCTTGAAACTTGACCAAATGAAGTAGTTCTAAGTTCTATCTCTATGGTTTGTTTCCTCTTGAAGTACCCCATGCAGAGACTGGCGAAAAGCACTTTCGTTTGAAAGGGTTGCCAAGCTTCCAAAAAACTACTAGTTTGCTGAAATCTCAGAAAACCTTTTTTCAACAAATATTGATGATACTTGGTGGTAATGATCAGTTCACTAAGCCCACTTGGCTGCTCAATTTTCACTCTTCTAGGTTCAAGCGTTCGTTTCCAGTAACACTTTGAATTTTTAGGTTTCACTCTGCTTTCTCCTACATAGATAGCTGTGTTTGGAATTCTAAATCAAAACGGTTTGTGCTAGCTTCTTGAAACTTGACCAAATGAAGTAGTTCTAAGTTCTATCTCTACGGTTTGTTTCCTCTTGAAGTACCCCATGCAGAGACTGGCGAAAAACACTTTCGTTTGAAAGGGGTTGCCAAGCTTCCAAAAAATTACTAGTTTGCTGAAATCTCAGCAAACATTTTTTCACCAAATCTTGATGATACTTGGTGGTAATGATCAGTTCACTAAGCCCACTTGGCTGCTCAATTTTCACTCTTCTAGGTTCAAGCGTTCGTTTCCAGTAACACTTTGAAATTTTAGGTTTCATTCTGTTTTCTGCTATATACATAGATGTGTCTGAAACTCTAAATCAAACATGGTTTGTGCTAGCTCCTTGAAACTTGACCAAATGAAGTAGTTCTAAATTCTATCTCTATGGTTTGTTTCCTCTTTAAGTACCCCATGCAGAGACTGGCGAAAAACACTTTCGTTTGAAAGGGGTTGCCAAGCTTCCAAAAAACTACTAGTTTGCTGAAATCTCAGCAAACATTTTTTCACCAAATCTTGATGATACTTGGTGGTAATGATCAGTTCACTAATCCCACTTGGCTGCCCAATTTTTATTCTTCTAGGTTGAAGCATTCGTTTTCAGTAACAGTTTGAATTTTTATTTTTCACTCTGTTTTCTCCTACATAGATAGCTGTGTTTGGAATTCTAAATCAAACACGGTTTGTGCTAGCTCCTTGAAACTTGACCAAATGAAGTAGTTCTAAGTTCTATCTCTATGGTTTGTTTCCTCTTGAAGTACCCCATGCAGAGACTGGCGAAAAACACTTTCGATAAAAGGGGTTGCCAAGCTTACAAAAAACTACTAGTTTGTTGAAATCTCAGGAAACATTTTTTCACCAAATCTTGATGACACTTGGTGGTAATGATCAGTTCACTAAGCCCACTTGGCTGCCCAATTTTCACTCTTCTAGGTTCAAGCGTTCATTTCCAGTAACACTTTGAATTTTTAGGTTTCACTCTGTTTTCTCCTACATAGATAGCTGTGTTTATAATTCTAAATCAAACACGGTTTGTGCTAGCTTCTTGAAACTTGACCAAATGAAGTAGTTCTAAGTTCTATCTCTACTGTTTGTTTCCTCTTGAAGTACCCCATGCAGAGACTGGCGGAAAGTACTTTCGTTTGAAAGGGGTTGCCAAGCTTCCAAAAAAGTACTAGTTTGCTGAAATCTTGGCAAACATTTTTTCAACAAATCTTGATGATACTTGGTGGTAATGATCAGCTCAATAAGCCCACTTGGCAGCCCAGTTTTCACTCTTCTAGGTTCAAGCGTTCGTTTCCAGTAACACTTTGAATTTTTAGGTTTCATTCTGTTTTCTGCTATATAGATAGATGTGTTTGAAACTCTAAATCAAACACGGTTTGTGCTAGCTCCATGAAACTTCACCAAATGAAGTAGTTCTAAATTCTATCTCTATGGTTTGTTTCCTCTTTAAGTACCCCATGCAGAGACTGGCGAAAAACACTTTTGTTTGAAAGGGTTGCCAAGCTTCCAAAAAACTACTAGTTTGCTGAAATCTCAGCAAACATTTTTTCACCAAATCTTGATGATACTTGGTGGTAATGATCAGCTCACTAATCCCACTTGGCTGGCCAATTTTTATTCTTCTAGTTGAAGCATTCGTTTTCAGTAACAGTTTGAATTTTTAGGTTTCACTCTTTTTTCTCCTACATAGATAGCTGTGTTTGGAATTCTAAATCAAACACGGTTTGTGCTAGCTCCTTGAAACTTGACCAAATGAAGTAGTTCTAAGTTCTATCTCTATGGTTTGTTTCCTCTTGAAGTACCCCATGCATCGACTGGCGAAAACCACTTTCGCTTGAAAGGGGTTGCCAAGCTTCCAAAAAACTACTAGTGATGAAATCTCAGCAAATATTTTTTCACCAAATCTTGATGATACTAGGTGGTAATCATCAGTTCACTTAGCCCACTTGGCTGCCCAATTTTCACTCTTTTAGGTTCAAGCGTTCGTTTCCAGTAACACTTTGAATTTTTAGGTTTCACTCGGTTTTCTCCTACATAGATAGCTGTGTTTGGAATTCTAAATCAAACACGGTTTGTGCTAGCTCCTTGAAACTTGACCAAATGAAGTAGTTCTAAGTTCTATCTCTATGGTTTGTTTCCTCTTTAAGTACCCCATGCAGAGACTGGCGAAAAACACTTTCGTTTGAAAGGGGTTGCCAAGCTTCCAAAAAACTACTAGTTTGCTGAAATCTCAGCAAACATTTTTCCACCAAATCTTGATGATACTTGGTGGTAATGATCAGTTCACTAAGCCCACTTGGCTGCCCAACTTTCACTCTTCTAGGTTCAAGCGTTTGTTTCCAGTAACACTTTGAATTTTTAGGTTTCACTCTGTTTTCTCCTACATAGATAGCTGTGTTTGGAATTCTAAATCAATCACGGTTTGTGCTAGCTCCTTGAAACTTGACCAAATGAAGTAGTTCTAAGTTCTATCTCAATGGTTTGTTTCCTCTTTAAGTACCCCATGCAGAGACTGGCGAAAAGCACTTTCGTTTGAAAGGGTTGCCAAGCTTCCAAAAAACTACTAGTTTGCTGAAATCTCAGAAAACATTTTTTCAACAAATATTGATGATACTTGGTGGTAATGATCTGTTCACTAAGCCCACTTGGCTGCTCAATTTTCACTCTTCTAGGTTCAAGCGTTCGTTTCCAGTAACACTTTGAATTTTTAGGTTTCACTCTGCTTTCTCCTACATAGATAGCTGTGTTTGGAATTCTAAATCAAACACGGTTTGTGCTAGCTTCTTGAAACTTTACCAAATGAAGTAGTTCTAAGTTCTATCTCTACGGTTTGTTTCCTCTTGAAGTACCCCATGCAGAGACTGGCGAAAAACACTTTCGTTTGAAAGGGGTTGCCAAGCTTCCAAAAAATTACTAGTTTGCTGAAATCTCAGCAAACATTTTTTCACCAAATCTTGATGATACTTGGTGGTAATGATCAGCTCACTAATCCCACTTGGCTGGCCAATTTTTATTCTTCTAGGTGAAGCATTCGTTTCCAGTAACAGTTTGAATTTTTAGGTTTCACTCTGTTTTCTCCTACATAGATAGCTGTGTTTGGAATTCTAAATCAAACACGGTTTCTGCTAGCTCCTTGAAACTTGACCAAATGAAGTAGTTCTAAGTTCTATCTCTATGGTTTGTATCCTCTTGAAGTACCCCATGCAGAGACTAGCGAAAAACACTTTCGTTTCAAAGGGGTTGCCAAGCTTCCAAAAACTACTAGTTTGATGAAATCTCAGCAAACATTTTTTCACCAAATCTTGATGATACTTGTTGGTAATCATCAGTTCACTTAGCCAACTTTGCTGCACAATTTTCACTCTTCTAGGTTCAAGCGTTCGTTTCCAGTAACACTTTGAATTTTTAGGTTTCACTCGGTTTTCTCCTACATAGATAGCTGTGTTTGGAATTCTAAATCAAACACGGTTAGTGCTAGCTCCTTGAAACTTGACCAAATGAAGTAGTTCTAAGTTCTATCTCTATGGTTTCTTTCCTCTTGAAGTACCCATGCAGAGACTGGCGAAAAGCACTTTCGTTTGAAAGGGGTTGCCAAGCTTCCAAAAAACTACTAGTTTGCTGAAATATCAGCAAACATTTTTTCACCAAATCTTGATGATACTTGGTGGTAATGATCATTTCACTAAGCCCACTTGGCTGCCCAATTTTCACTCTTCTAGGTTCAAGCGTTCGTTTCCAGTAACACTGAATTTTTAGGTTTCACTCTGTTTTCTCCTACATAGATAGCTGTGTTTGGAATTCTAAATCAAACACGGTTTGTGCTAGCTCCTTGAAACTTGACCAAATGAAGTAGATCTAAGTTCTATCTCTATGGTTTGTTTCCTCTTGAAGTACCCCATGCAGAGACAGGAGAAAAGCACTTTCGTTTGAAAGGGGTTGCCAAACTTCCAAAAAACTACTAGTTTGCTGAAATCTCAGCAAACATTTTTCCACCAAATCTTGATGATACTTGGTGGTAATGATCAGTTCACTAAGCCCACTTGGCTGCCCAACTTTCACTCTTCTAGGTTCAAGCGTTCGTTTCCAGTAACACTTTGAATTTTTAGGTTTCACTCTGTTTTCTCCTACATAGATAGCTGTGTTTGGAATTCTAAATCAAACACGGTTTGTGCTAGCTCCTTGAAACTTGACCAAATGAAGTAGTTCTAAGTTCTATCTCTATGGTTTGTTTCCTCTTGAAGTACCCCATGCAGAGACTGGCGAAAAGCACTTTCGTTTGAAAGGGTTGCCAAGCTTCCAAAAAACTACTAGTTTGCTGAAATCTCAGCAAACATTTTTTCACTAAATCTTGATGATACTTGGTGGTAATGATCAGTTCACTAAGCCCACTTGGCTGCTCAATTTTCACTCTTCTAGGTTCAAGCGTTCGTTTCCAGTAACACTTTGAATTTTTAGGTTTCACTCTGCTTTCTCCTACATAGATAGCTGTGTTTGGAATTCTAAATCAAACACGGTTTGTGCTAGCTTCTTGAAACTTGACCAAATGAAGTAGTTCTAAGTTCTATCTCTACGGTTTGTTTCCTCTTGAAGTACCCCATGCAGAGACTGGCGAAAAACACTTTCGTTTGAAAGGGGTTGCCAAGCTTCCAAAAAACTACTAGTTTGCTGAAATCTCAGCAAACATTTTTTCACCAAATCTTGATGATACTTGGTGGTAATGATCAGTTCACTAAGCCCACTTGGCTGCTCAATTTTCACTCTTCTAGGTTCAAGCGTTCGTTTCCAGTAACACTTTGAAATTTTAGGTTTCATTCTGTTTTCTGCTATATACATAGATGTGTCTGAAACTCTAAATCAAACATGGTTTGTGTTAGCTCCTTGAAACTTGATCAAATGAAGTAGTTCTAAATTCTATCTCTATGGTTTGTTTCCTCTTTAAGTACCCCATGCAGAGACTGGCGAAAAACACTTTCGTTTGAAAGGGGTTGCCAAGCTTCCAAAAAAACTACTAGTTTGCTGAAATGTCAGCAAACATTTTTTCACCAAATCTTGATGATACTTGGTGGTAATGATCAGTTCACTAATCCACTTGGCTGCCCAATTTTTATTCTTCTAGGTTGAAGCATTCGTTTTCAGTAACAGTTTGAATTTTTAGGTTTCACTCTGTTTTCTCCTACATAGATAGCTGTGTTTGGAATTATAAATCAAACACGGTTTGTGCTAGCTCCTTGAAACTTGACCAAATGAAGTAGTTCTAAGTTCTATCTCTATGGTTTGTATCCTCTTGAAGTACCCCATGCAGAGACTAGCGAAAAACACTTTCGTTTCAAAGGGGTTGATAAGCTTCCAAAAAACTACTAGTTTGATGAAATCTCAGCAAACATTTTTTCACCAAATCTTGATGATACTTGGTGGTAATCATCAGTTCACTTAGCCCACTTGGCTGCCCAATTTTCACTCTTCTAGGTTCAAGCTTTCGTTTCCAGTAACACTTTGAATTTTTAGGTTTCACTCGGTTTTCTCCTACATAGATAGCTGTGTTTGGAATTCTAAATCAACACGGTTTGTGCTAGCTCCTTGAAACTTGCCCAAATGAAGTAGTTCTAAGTTCTATCTCTATGGTTTGTTTCCTCTTGAAGTACCCCATGCAGAGACTGGCGAAAAACACTTTCGTTTGAAAGGGGTTGCCAAGCTTCCAAAAAACTACTAGTTTGCTGAAATATCAGCAAACTTTTTATCACCAAATCTTGATGATACTTGGTGGTAATGATCAGTTCACTAAGCCCACTTGGCTGCCCAATTTTCACTCTTCTAGGTTCAAGCGTTCGTTTCCAGTAACACTTTGAATTTTTAGGATTCACTCTGTTTTCTCCTACATAGATAGCTGTGTTTGGAATTCTAAATCAAACACGGTTTGTGCTAGCTCCTTGAAACTTGACCAAATGAAGTAGTTCTAAGTTCTATCTCTATGGTTTGTTTCCTCTTGAAGTACCCCATGCAGAGACTGGCGAAAAACACTTTCGTTTGAAAGGGGTTGCCAAGCTTCCAAAAAACTACTAGTTTGCTGAAATCTCAGCAAATATTTTTTCACCAAATCTTGATGATACTTGGTGGTAATGATCAGTTCACTAAGCCCACTTGGGTGCCCAACTTTCACTCTTCTAGGTTCAAGCGTTCGTTTCCAGTAACACTTTGAAATTTTAGGTTTCATTCTGTTTTCTGCTATATACATAGATGTGTCTGAAACTCTAAATCAAACATGGTTTGTGCTAGCTCCTTGAAACTTGACCAAATGAAGTAGTTCTAAATTCTATCTCTATGGTTTGTTTCCTCTTTAAGTACCCCATGCAGAGACTGGCGAAAAACACTTTCGTTTGAAATTGGTTGCCAAGCTTCCAAAAAACTACTAGTTTGCTGAAATCTCAGCAAACATTTTTCCACCAAATCTTGATGATACTTGGTGGTAATGATCAGTTCTCTAAGCCCACTTGGCTGCCCAAATTCACTCTTCTAGGTTCAAGCGTTCGTTTCCAGTAACACTTTGAATTTTTAGGTTTCACTCTGTTTTCTCCTACATAGATAGCTGTGTTTGGAATTCTAAATCAATCACGGTTTGTGCTAGCTCCTTGAAACTTGACCAAATGAAGTAGTTCTAAGTTCTATCTCTATGGTTTGTTTCCTTCTTGAAGTACCCATGCAGAGACTGGCGAAAAACACTTTCGTTTGAAAGGGGTTGCCAAGCTTCCAAAAAATTACTAGTTTGCTGAAATCTCAGCAAACATTTTTTCACCAAATCTTGATGATACTTGGTGGTAATGATCAGTTCACTAAGCCCACTTGGCTGCTCAATTTTCACTCTTCTAGGTTCAAGCGTTCGTTTCCAGTAACACTTTGAAATTTTAGGTTTCATTCTGTTTTCTGCTATATACATAGATGTGTCTGAAACTCTAAATCAAACATGGTTTGTGCTAGCTCCTTGAAACTTGACCAAATGAAGTAGTTCTAAATTCTATCTCTATGGTTTGTTTCCTCTTTAAGTACCCCATGCAGAGACTGGCGAAAAACACTTTCGTTTGAAAGGGGTTGCCAAGCTTCCAAAAAACTACTAGTTTGCTGAAATCTCAGCAAACATTTTTTCACCAAATCTTGATGATACTTGGTGGTAATGATCAGTTCACTAATCCCACTTGGCTGCCCAATTTTATTCTTCTAGGTTGAAGCATTCGTTTTCAGTAACAGTTTGAATTTTTATTTTTCACTCTGTTTCTCCTACATAGATAGCTGTGTTTGGAATTCTAAATCAAACACGGTTTGTGCTAGCTTCTTGAAACTTGACCAAATGAAGTAGTTCTAAGTTCTATCTCTATGGTTTCTTTCCTCTTGAAGTACCCCATGCAGAGACTGGCGAAAAACACTTTCGTTTGAAAGGGGTTGCCAAGCTTCCAAAAAACTACTAGTTTGCTGAAATATCAGCAAACATTTTTTCACCAAATCTTGAGGATACTTGGTGGTAATGATCAGTTCACTAAGCCCACTTGGCTGCCCAATTTTCACTCTTCTAGGTTCAAGCGTTCGTTTCCAGTAACACTTTGAATTTTTAGGTTTCACTCTGTTTTCTCCTACATAGATAGCTGTGTTTGGAATTCTAAATCAAACACGGTTTGTGCTAGCTCCTTGAAACTTGACCAAATGAAGTAGTTCTAAGTTCTATCTCTATGGTTTGTTTCCTCTTGAAGTACCCCATGCAGAGACTGTCGAAAAGCACTTTTGTTTGAAAGGGTTGCCAAGCTTCCAAAAAACTACTAGTTTGCTGAAATCTCAGCAAACATTTTTTCACTAAATCTTGATGATACTTGGTGGTAATGATCAGTTCACTAAGCCCACTTGGCTGCTCAATTTTCACTCTTCTAGGTTCAAGCGTTCGTTTCCAGTAACACTTTGAATTTTTAGGTTTCACTCTGCTTTCTCCTACATAGATAGCTGTGTTTGGAATTCTAAATCAAACACGGTTTGTGCTAGCTTCTTGAAACTTCACCAAATGAAGTAGTTCTAAGTTCTATCTCTACGGTTTGTTTCCTCTAGAAGTACCCCATGCAGAGACTGGCGAAAAACACTTTCGTTTGAAAGGGGTTGCCAAGCTTCCAAAAAACTACTAGTTTGCTGAAATATCAGCAAACATTTTATCACCAAATCTTGATGATACTTGGTGGTAATGATCAGTTCACTAAGCCCACTTGGCTGCCCAATTTTCACTCTTCTAGGTTCAAGCGTTCGTTTCCAGTAACACTTTGAATTTTTAGGATTCACTCTGTTTTCTCCTACATAGATAGCTGTGTTTGGAATTCTAAATCCAACACGGTTTGTGCTAGCTCCTTGAAACTTGACCAAATGAAGTAGTTCTAAGTTCTATCTCTATGGTTTGTTTCCTCTTGAAGTACCCCATGCAGAGACTGGCGAAAAACACTTTCGTTTGAAAGGGGTTGCCAAACTTCCAAAAAACTACTAGTTTGCTGAAATCTCAGCAAACATTTTTTCACCAAATCTTGATGATACTTGGTGGTAATGATCAGTTCACTAAGCCCACTTGGCTGCCCAACTTTCACTCTTCCAGGTTCAAGCGTTCGTTTCCAGTAACACTTTGAAATTTTAGGTTTCATTCTGTTTTCTGCTATATACATAGATGTGTCTGAAACTCTAAATCAAACATGGTTTGTGCTAGCTCCTTGAAACTTGACCAAATGAAGTAGTTCTAAATTCTATCTCTATGGTTTGTTTCCTCTTTAAGTACCCCATGCAGAGACTGGCGAAAAACACTTTCGTTTTAAAGGGGTTGCCAAGCATCCAAAAAACTACTAGTTTGCTGAAATCTCAGCAAACATTTTTTCACCAAATCTTGATGATACTTGGTGGTAATGATCAGTTAACTAATCCACTTGGCTGCCCAATTTTTATTCTTCTAGGTTGAAGCATTCGTTTTCAGTAACAGTTTGAATTTTTAGGTTTCACTCCGTTTTCTCCTACATAGGTAGCTGTGTTTGGAATTCTAAATCAATCACGGTTTGTGCTAGCTCCTTGAAACTTGACCAAATGAAGTAGTTCCAAGTTCTATCTCTATGGTTTGTATCCTCTTGAAGTACCCCATGCAGAGACTAGCGAAAAACACTTTCGTTTCAAAGGGGTTGCCAAGCTTCCAAAAAACTACTAGTTTGATGAAATCTCAGCAAACATTTTTTCACCAAATCTTGATGATACTTGGTGGTAATCATCAGTTCACTTAGCCCACTTGGCTGCCCAATTTTCACTCTTCTAGGTTCAAGCGTTCGTTTCCAGTAACACTTTGAATTTTTAGGTTTCACTCGGTTTTCTCCTACATAGATAGCTGTGTTTGGAATTCTAAATCAAACACGGTTTGTGCTAGCTCCTTGAAACTTGACCAAATGAAGTAGTTCTAAGTTCTATCTCTATGGTTTCTTTCCTCTTGAAGTACCCCATGCAGAGACTGGCGAAAAACACTTTCGTTTGAAAGGGGTTGCCAAGCTTCCAAAAAACTACTAGTTTGCTGAAATATCAGCAAACATTTTTTCACCAAATCTTGATGATACTTGGTGGTAATGATCAGTTCACTAAGCCCACTTGGCTGCCCAATTTTCACTCTTCTAGGTTCAAGCGTTCGTTTCCAGTAACACTTTGAATTTTTAGGTTTCACTCTGTTTTCTCCTACATAGATAGCTGTGTTTGGAATTCTAAATCAAACACGGTTTGTGCTAGCTCCTTGAAACTTGACCAAATGAAGTAGTTCTAAGTTCTATCTCTATGGTTTGTTTCCTCTTGAAGTACCCCATGCAGAGACTTTCGAAAAGCACTTTCGTTTGAAAGGGTTGCCAAGCTTCCAAAAAACTACTAGTTTGCTGAAATCTCAGCAAACCTTTTTTCACCAAATCTTCATGATACTTGGTGGTAATGATCAGTTCACTAAGCCCACTTGGCTGCCCAATTTTCACTCTTCTAGGTTCAAGCGTTCGTTTCCAGTAACACTTTGAATTTTTAGGTTTCACTCTGTTTTCTCCTACATACATAGCTGTGTTTTGAATTCTAAATCAAACACGGTTTGTGCTAGCTCCTTGAAACTTGACCAAATGAAGTAGTTCTAAATTCTATCTCTATGGTTTGTTTCCTCTTTAAGTACCCCATGCAGAGACTGGCGAAAAACACTTTTGTTTGAAAGGGGTTGCCAAGCTTCCAAAAAACTACTAGTTTGCTGAAATCTCAGCAAACATTTTTTTACCAAATCTTGATGATACTTGGTGGTAATGATCAGTTCACTAATCCCACTTGGCTGCCCAATTTTTATTCTTCTAGGTTGAAGCATTCGTTTTCAGTAACAGTTTGATTTTTTAGGTTTCACTCTGTTTTCTCCTACATAGATAGCTGTGTTTGGAATTCTAAATCAAACAAGGTTTGTGCTAGCTCCTTGAAACTTGACCAAATGAAGTAGTTCTAAGTTCTATCTCTATGGTTTGTTTCCTCTTGAAGTACCCCATGCAGAGACTGGCGAAAAACACTTTCGTTTGAAAGGGGTTGCCAAGCTTCCAAAAAACTACTAGCTTGCTGAAATCTCAGCAAACTTTTTTTCACCAAATCTTGATGATACTTGGTGGTAATCATCAGTTCACTTACCCCACTTGGCTGCCCAATTTTCACTCTTCTAGGTTCAAGCGTTCGTTTCCAGTAACACTTTGAATTTTTAGGTTTCACTCGGTTTTCTCCTACATAGATAGCTGTGTTTGGAATTCTAAATCAAACACGGTTTGTGCTAGCTCCTTGAAACTTGACGAAATGAAGTAGTTCTAAGTTCTATCTCTATGGTTTGTTTCCTCTTGAAGTACCCCATGTAGAGACTGGCGAAAACACTTTTGTTTGAAAGGGGTTGCCAAGCTTCCAAAAAACTACTAGTTTGCTGAAATCTCAGCAAACATTTTTTCACCAAATCTTGATGATACTTGGTGGTAATGATCAGTTCACTAAGCCCAATTGGCTGCCCAATTTTTATTCTTCTAGGTGAAGCATTCGTTTCCAGTAACAGTTTGAATTTTTATGTTTCACTCTGTTTTTTCCTACATAGATAGCTGTGTTTGGAAATCTAAATCAAACACGGTTTGTGCTAGCTCTTTGAAACTTGACCAAATGAAGTAGTTCTAAGTTCTATCTCTATGGTTTGTTTCCTCTTAAAGTACCCCATGCAGAGACTGGCGAAAAGCACTTTCATTTGAAAGGGGTTGCCAAGCTTCCAAAAAACTACTAGTTTGCTAAAATATCAGCAAACATTTTTTTCACCAAATCTTGATGATACTTGGTGGTAATGATCAGTTCACTAAGCCCACTTGGCTGCCCAATTTTCACTCTTCTAGGTTCAAGCATTCGTTTCCAGTAACACTTTGAATTTTTAGATTTCACTCTGTTTTCTCCTACATAGATAGCTGTGTTTGGAATTCTAAATCAAACACGGTTTCTGCTAGCTCCTTGAAACTTGACCAAATGAAGTAGTTCTAAGTTCTATCTCTATGGTTTGTTTCCTCTTGAACTACCCCATGCAGAGACAGGCGAATAGCACTTTCGTTTGAAAGGGG
This sequence comes from Callospermophilus lateralis, assembly GCF_048772815.1. Taxonomy (NCBI): domain Eukaryota; kingdom Metazoa; phylum Chordata; class Mammalia; order Rodentia; family Sciuridae; genus Callospermophilus; species Callospermophilus lateralis. Next base: position 18,869 of record NW_027510384.1, read on the forward strand.
TTGCCAAGCTTCCAAAAAAGTACTAGTTTGCTGAAATCTCAGCAAACATTTTTTCAACAAATCTTGATGATACTTGCTGGTAATGATCAGTTCACTAAGCCCACTTGGCAGCCCAATTTTCACTCTTCTAGGTTCAAGCGTTCGTTTCCAGTAACACTTTGAATTTTTACGTTTCACTATGTTTTCTGCTATATAGATAGATGTGTTTGAAACTTTAAATCAAACACGGTTTGTGCTAGCTCCTTGAAACTTGACCAAATGAAGTAGTTCTAAGTTCTATCTCTATGGTTTGTTTCCTTGAAGTACCCCATGCAGAGACTGGCGAAAAACACTTTCGTTTGAAAGGGGTTGCCAAGCTTCCAAAAAACTACTAGTTTGCTGAAATCTCAGCAAACATTTTTTCACCAAATATTGATGATACTTGGTGGTAATGATCAGTTCACTAATCCCACTTGGCTGCCCAGTTTTTATTCTTCTAGTTTGAAGCATTCGTTTCCAGTAACACTTTGAATTTTTAGGTTTCACTCTGTTTTCTCCTACATAGATAGCTGTGTTTGGAATTCTAAATCAAACACGGTTTGTGCTAGCTCCTTGAAACGTGACCAAATGAAGTAGTTCTAAGTTCTATCTCTATGGTTTGTTTCCTCTTGAAGTACCCCATGCAGAGACTGGCGAAAAACACTTTCGTTTGAAAGGGGTTGCCAAGCTTCCAAAAAACTACTAGTTTTCTGAAATCACAGCAAACATTGTTTCACCAAATCTTGATGATACTTGGTGGTAATGATCAGTTCACTAAGCCCACTTGGCTGCCCAATTTTCACTCTTCTAGGTTCAAGCGTTCGTTTCCAGTAACACTGAATTTTTAGGTTTCACTCTGTTTTCTCCTACATAGATAACTGTGTTTCTACTTCTAAATCAAATACGGTTTGTGCTAGCTCCTTGAAACTTGACCAAATGAAGTAGTTCTAAGTTCTATTTCTATGGTTTGTTTCCTCTTGAACTACCCCATGCAGAGACTGGCGAAAAGCACTTTCGTTTGAAAGGGGTTGCCAAGATTCCAAAAAAGTACTAGTTTGCTGAAATCTCAGCAAACATTTTTTCAACAAATCTTGATGATACTTGGTAGTAATGAACAGTTCAATAAGCCCACTTGGCTGCCCAATTTTCACTCTTCTAGGGTCAAGCGTTCGTTTCCAGTAACACTTTGAATTTTTAGGTTTCACTCGGTTTTCTCCTACATAGATAGCTGTGTTTTGAATTCTAAATCAAACACGGATTGTGCTAGCTCCTTGAAACTTGACCAAATGAAGTAGATCTAAGTTCTATCTCTATGGTTTGTTTCCTATTGAAGTACCCCATGCAGAGACTGGAGAAAAGCACTTTCGTTTGAAAGGGGTTGCCAAGCTTCCAAAAAACTACTAGTTTGCTGAAATCTCAGCAAACATTTTTTCACCAAATCTTGATGATACTTGGTGGTATTGATCAGTTCACTAAGCCCACTTGGCTGCCCAACTTTCACTCTTCTAGGTTGAAGCGTTCGTTTCCAGTAACACTTTGAATTTTTAGGTTTCACTCTGTTTTCTCCTACATAGATAGCTGTGTTTGGAATTCTAAATCAAACACGGTTTGTGCTAGCTCCTTGAAACTTGACCAAATGAAGTAGTTCTAAGTTCTATCTCTATGGTTTTTTTCCTCTTGAAGTACCCCATGCAGAGACTGGCGAAAAGCACTTTCGTTATAAAGGGTTGCCAAGCTTCCAAAAAACTACTAGTTTGATGAAATCTCAGCCAACATTTTGGACCAAATCTTGATGATACTTGGTGGTAATCATCAGTTCACTTTGCCCACTTGGCTGCCCAATTTTCACTCTTCTAGGTTCAAGCGTTCGTTTCCAGTAACACTTTGAATTTTTAGGTTTCACTCGGTTTTCTCCTACATAGATAGCTGTGTTTGGAATTCTAAATCAAACACGGTTTGTGCTAGCTCCTTCAAACTTGACGAAATGAAGTAGTTCTAAGTTCTATCTCTATGGTTTGTTTCCTCTTGAAGTACCCCATGCAGAGACTGGCGAAAAACACTTTCGTTTGAAAGGGGTTGCCAAGCTTCCAAAAAACTACTAGTTTGCTGAAATCTCAGCAAATATTTTTTCACCAAATCTTGATGATACTTGGTGGTAATGATCAGTTCACTAAGCCCACATGGCTGCCCAATTTTTATTCTTTTAGGTTGAAGCATTCGTTTCCAGTAACAGTTTGAATTTTTGGTTTCACTCTGTTTTCTCCTACATAGATAGCTGTGTTTGGAATTCTAAATCAAACACGGTTTGTGCTAGCTCCTTGAAACTTGACCAAATGAAGTAGTTCTAAATTCTATCTCTATGGTTTGTTTCCTCTTTAAGTACCCCATGCAGAGACTGGCGAAAAACACTTTTGTTTGAAAGGGGTTGCCAATCTTCCAAAAAACTACTAGTTTGCTGAAATATCAGCAAACATTTTTTCACCAAATCTTGATGATACTTGGTGGTAATGATCAGTACACTAATCCCACTTGGCTGACCAATTTTTATTCTTCTAGGTTGAAGCATTCGTTTTCAGTAACAGTTTGAATTTTTAGGTTTCACTCTGTTATCTCCTACATAGAGAGCTGTGTTTGGAATTCTAAATCAAACACGGTTTGTGCTAGCTCCTTGAAACTTGACCAAATGAAGTAGTTCTAAGTTCTATCTCTATGGTTTGTTTCCTCTTGAAGTACCCCATGCAGAGACTGGCGAAAAACACTTTCGTTTGAAAGGGGTTGCCAAGCTTCCAAAAAACTACTAGTTTGATGAAATCTCAGCAAACATTTTTTCACCAAATCTTGATGATACTTGGTGGTAATCATCAGTTCACTTACCCACTTGGCTGCCCAATTTTCACTCTTCTAGGTTCAATCCTTCGTTTCCAGTAACACTTTGAATTTTTAGGTTTCACTCTGTTTTCTCCTACGTAGATAGCTGTGTTTGGAATTCTAAATCAAACACGGTTTCTGCTAGCTCCTTGAAACTTGACCAAATGAAGTAGTTATAAGTTCTATCTCTATGATTTGTTTCCTCTTGAACTACCCCATGAAGAGTCTGGCGAAAAGCACTTTCGTTTGAAAGGGGTTGCCAAGCTTCCAAAAAAGTACTAGTTTGCTGAAATCTCAGCAAACATTTTTTCAACAAATCTTGATGATACTTGGTGGTAATGATCAGTTCACTAAGCCCACTTGGCAGCCCAATTTTCACTCTTCTAGGTTCAAGTGTTCGTTTCCAGTAACACTTTGAATTTTTAGGTTTCACTCTGTTTTCTGCTATATAGATAGATGTGTTTGAAACTCTAAATCAAACACGGTTTGTGCTAGCTCCTTGAAACTTGACGAAATGAAGTAGTTCTAAGTTCTATCTCTATGGTTTGTTTCCTTGAAGTACCCCATGCAGAGACTGGCGAAAAGCACTTTCGTTTTAAAGGGTTGCCAAGCTTCCAAAAAACTACTAGTTTGCTGAAATCTCAGCAAACATTTTTTCACCAAATCTTGATGATACTTGGTGGTAATGATCAGTTCACTAAGCCCACTTGGCTGCCCAATTTTCACTATTCTAGGTTCAAGCGTTCGTTTCCAGTAACACTTTGAATTTTTAGGTTTCACTCTGTTTTCTCCTACATAAATAGCTGTGTTTGGAATTCTAAATCAAACACCGTTTGTGCTAGCTCCTTCAAACTTGACCAAATGAAGTAGTTCTAAGTTCTATCTCTATGGTTTGTTTCCTCTTGAAGTACCCCATGCAGAGACTGGCGAAAAACACTTTCGTTTGAAAGGGGTTGCCAAGCTTCCAAAAAACTACTAGTTTGCTGAAATCTCAGCAAATATTTTTTCACCAAATCTTGATGATACTTGGTGGTAATGATCAGTTCACTAAGCCCACATGGCTGCCCAATTTTTATTCTTTTAGCTTGAAGCTATCGTTTCCAGTAACAGTTTGAATTTTTGGTTTCACTCTGTTTTCTCCTACATAGATAGCTGTGTTTGGAATTCTAAATCAAACATGGTTTGTGCTAGCTCCTTGAAACTTGACCAAATGAAGTAGTTCTAAATTCTATCTCTATGGTTTGTTTTCTCTTGAAGTACCCCATGCAGAGACTGGCGAAAAGCACTTTCGTTTGAAAGGGGTTGCCAAGCTTCCAAAAAACTACTAGTTTGCTGAAATCTCAGCAAACATTTTTTCACCAAATCTTCATGATACTTGGTGGTAATGATCAGTTCACTAAGCCCACTTGGCTGCCCAATTTTCACTCTTCTAGGTTCAAGCGTTCGTTTCCAGTAACACTTTGAATTTTTAGGTTTCACTCTGTTTTCTCCTACATAGATAGCTGTGTTTGGAATTCTAAATCAAACACGGTTTGTGCTAGCTCCTTGAAACTTGACCAAATGAAGTAGTTCTAAGTTCTATCTCTATGGTTTGTTTCCTCTTGAAGTACCCCATGCAGAGACTGGCGAAAAACACTTTCGTTTGAAAGGGGTTGCCAAGCTTCCAAAAAACTACTAGTTTGATGAAATCTCAGCAAACATTTTTTCACCAAATCTTGATGATACTTGGTGGTAATCATGAGTTCACTTGCCCCACTTGGCTGCCCAATTTTCACTCTTCTAGGTTCAAGCGTTCGTTTCCAGTAACACTTTGAATTTTTAGGTTTCACTCGGTTTTCTCCTACATAGATAGCTGTGTTTGGAATTCTAAATCAAACACGGTTTGTGCTAGCTCCTTGAAACTTGACGAAATGAAGTAGTTCTAAGTTCTATCTCTATGGTTTGTTTCCTCTTGAAGTACCCCATGCAGAGACTGGCGAAAAACACTTTCGTTTGAAAGGGGTTGCCAAGCTTCCAAAAAACTACTAGTTTGCTGAAATATCAGCAAACATTTTTTCACCAAATCTTGATGATACTTGGTGGTAATGATCAGTTCACTAATCCCACTTGGCTGCCCAATTTTTATTCTTCTAGGTTGAAGCATTCGTTTCCAGTAACAGTTTGAATTTTTGGGTTTCATTCTGTTTTCTCCTACATAGTTAGCTGTGTTTGGAATTCTAAATCAAACACGGTTTGTGCTAGCTCCTTGAAACGTGACCAAATGAAGTAGTTCTAAGTTCTATCTCTATGGTTTGTTTCCTCTTGAAGTACCCCATGCAGAGACTGGAGAAAAGCACTTTCGTTTGAAATGTGTTGCCAAGCTTCCAAAAAACTACTAGTTTGCTGAAATCTCAGCAAACATTTTTTCACCAAATCTTGATGATACTTGGTGGTAATGATCAGTTCACTAAGCCCACTTGGCTGCCCAACTTTCACTCTTCTAGGTTGAAGCGTTCGTTTCCAGTAACACTTTGAATTTTTAGGTTTCACTCTGTTTTCTCCTACATAGATAGCTGTGTTTGGAATTCTAAATCAAACACGGTTTGTGCTAGCTCCTTGAAACTTGACCAAATGAAGTAGTTCTAAGTTCTCTCTCTATGGTTTGTTTCCTCTTGAAGTACCCCATGCAGAGACTGGCGAAAAGCACTTTGGTTTTAAAGGGTTGCCAAGCTTCCAAAAAACTACTAGTTTGATGAAATCTCAGCAAACATTTTGACCAAACCTTGATGATACTTGGTGGTAATCATCAGTTCACTTAGCCCACTTGGCTGCCCAATTTTCACTCTTCTAGGTTCAAGCGTTCGTTTCCAGTAACACTTTGAATTTTTAGGTTTCACTCTGTTTTCTCCTACATAGATAGCTGTGTTTGGAATTCTAAATCAAACACGGTTTGTGCTAGCTCCTTGAAACTTGACCATATGAAGTAGTTCTAAATTCTATCTCTATGGTTTGTTTCCTCTTTAAGTACCCCATGCAGAGACTGGCGAAAAACACTTTTGTTTGAAAGGGGTTGCCAAGCTTCCAAAAAACTACTAGTTTGCTGAAATCTCAGCAAACATTTTTTCACCAAATCTTGATGATACTTGGTGGTAATGATCAGTTCACTAATCCCACTTGGCTGCCCAATTTTTATTCTTCTAGGTTGAAGCATTCGTTTTCAGGAACAGTTTGAATTTTTAGGTTTCACTTTGTTTTCTCCTACATAGATAGCTGTGTTTGGAATTATAAATCAAACACGGTTTGTGCTAGCTCCTTGAAACTTGACCAAATGAAGTAGTTCTAAGTTCTATCTCTATGGTTTGTTTCCTCTTGAAGTACCCCATGCAGAGACTCAAAAAACACTTTCGTTTGAAAGGGGTTGCCAAGCTTCCAAAAAACTACTAGTTTGATGAAATATCAGCAAACATTTTTTCACCAAATCTTGATGATACTTGGTGGTAATCATCAGTTCACTTGCCCCACTTGGCTGCCCAATTTTCACTCTTCTAGGTTCAAGCGTTCGTTTCCAGTAACACTTTGAATTTTTAGGTTTCACTCGGTTTTCTCCTACATAGATAGCTGTGTTTGGAATTATAAATCAAACACGGTTTGTGCTAGCTCCTTGGAACTTGACGAAATGAAGTAGTTCTAAGTTCTATCTCTATGGTTTGTTTCCTCTTGAAGTACCCCATGCAGAGACTGGCGAAAAACACTTTCGTTTGAAAGGGGTTGCCAAGCTTCCAAAAAACTACTAGTTTGCTGAAATATCAGAAACATTTTTTCACCAAATCTTGATGATACTTGGTGGTAATGATCAGTTCACTAAGCCCACTTGGCTGCCCAATTTTCACTCTTCTAGGTTCTAGCGTTCGTTTCCAGTAACACTTTGAATTTTTAGGTTTCACTTTGTTTTCTCCTACATAGATAGCTGTGTTTGGAATTCTAAATCAAACACGGTTTCTGCTAGCTCCTTGAAACTTGACCAAATTAAGTAGTTCTAAGTTCTATCTCTATGGTTTGTTTCCTCTTGAACTACCCCATGCAGAGACTGGCGAAAAGCACTTTCGTTTGAAAGGGGTTGCCAAGCTTCCAAAAAAGTACTAGTTTGCTGAAATCTCAGCAAACATTTTTTCACCAAATCTTGATGATACTTGGTGGTAATGATCAGTTCACTAAGCCCACTTGGCTGCCCAATTTTCACTCTTCTAGGTTCAAGCGTTCGTTTCCAGTAACACTTTGAATTTTTAGGTTTCACTCTCTTTTCTGCTATATAGATAGATGTGTTTGAAACTCTAAATCAAACACGGTTTGTGCTAGCTCCTTGAAACTTGACCAAATGAAGTAGTTCTAAGTTCTAACTCTATGGATTGATTCCTTGAAGTACCCCATGCAGAGACTGGCGAAAAACACTTTCGTTTGAAAGGGGTTGCCAAGCTTCCAAAAAACTACTAGTTTGCTGAAATCTCAGCAAACATTTTTTCACCAAATCTTCATGATACTTGGTGGTAATGATAAGTTTACTAAGCCCACTTGGCTGCCCAATTTTCACTCTTCTAGGTTCAAGCGTTCGTTTCCAGTAACACTTTGAATTTTTAGGTTTCACTCTGTTTTCTCCTACATAGATAGCTGTGTTTGGAATTCTAAATCAAACACGGTTTGTGCTAGCTCCTTGAAACTTGACCAAATGAAGTAGTTCTAAATTCTATCTCTATGGTTTGTTTCCTCTTTAAGTACCCCATGCAGAGACTGGCGAAAAACACTTTTGTTTGAAAGGGGTTGCCAAGCTTCCAAAAAACTACTAGTTTGCTGAAATCTCAGCAAACATTTTTTCACCAAATCTTGATGATACTTGGTGGTAATGATCAGTTCACTAATCCCACTTGGCTGCCCAATTTTTATTCTTCTAGGTTGAAGCATTCGTTTTCAGGAACAGTTTGAATTTTTAGGTTTCACTTTGTTTTCTCCTACATAGATAGCTGTGTTTGGAATTCTAAATCAAACACGGTTTGTGCTAGCTCCTTGAAACTTGACCAAATGAAGTAGTTCTAAGTTCTATCTCTATGGTTTGTTTCCTCTTGAAGTACCCCATGCAGAGACTCTCGAAAAACACTTTCGTTTGAAAGGGGTTGCCAAGCTTCCAAAAAACTACTAGTTTGATGAAATATCAGCAAACATTTTTTCACCAAATCTTGATGATACTTGGTGGTAATCATCAGTTCACTTGCCCCACTTGGCTGCCCAATTTTCACTCTTCTAGGTTCAAGCGTTCGTTTCCAGTAACACTTTGAATTTTTAGGTTTCACTCGGTTTTCTCCTACATAGATAGCTGTGTTTGGAATTATAAATCAAACACGGTTTGTGCTAGCTCCTTGGAACTTGACGAAATGAAGTAGTTCTAAGTTCTATCTCTATGGTTTGTTTCCTCTTGAAGTACCCCATGCAGAGACTGGCGAAAAACACTTTCGTTTGAAAGGGGTTGCCAAGCTTCCAAAAAACTACTAGTTTGCTGAAATATCAGAAACATTTTTTCACCAAATCTTGATGATACTTGGTGGTAATGATCAGTTCACTAAGCCCACTTGGCTGCCCAATTTTCACTCTTCTAGGTTCTAGCGTTCGTTTCCAGTAACACTTTGAATTTTTAGGTTTCACTCTGTTTTCTCCTACATAGATAGCTGTGTTTGGAATTCTAAATCAAACACGGTTTCTGCTAGCTCCTTGAAACTTGACCAATTAAGTAGTTCTAAGTTCTATCTCTATGGTTTGTTTCCTCTTGAACTACCCCATGCAGAGACTGGCGAAAAGCACTTTCGTTTGAAAGGGGTGCCAAGCTTCAAAAAAAGTACTAGTTTGCTGAAATCTCAGCAAACATTTTTTCACCAAATCTTGATGATACTTGGTGGTAATGATCAGTTCACTAAGCCCACTTGGCAGCCCAATTTTCACTCTTCTAGGTTCAAGCGTTCGTTTCCAGTAACACTTTGAATTTTTAGGTTTCACTCTCTTTTCTGCTATATAGATAGATGTGTTTGAAACTCTAAATCAAACACGGTTTGTGCTAGCTCCTTGAAACTTGACCAAATGAAGTAGTTCTAAGTTCTAACTCTATGGATTGTTTCCTTGAAGTACCCCATGCAGAGACTGGCGAAAAACACTTTCGTTTGAAAGGGTTGCCAAGCTTCCAAAAAACTACTAGTTTGCTGAAATCTCAGCAAACATTTTTTCACCAAATCTTCATGATACTTGGTGGTAATGATAAGTTTACTAAGCCCACTTGGCTGCCCAATTTTCACTCTTCTAGGTTCAAGCGTTCGTTTCCAGTAACACTTTGAATTTTTAGGTTTCACTCTGTTTTCTCCTACATAGATAGCTGTGTTTGGAATTCTAAATCAAACACGGTTTGTGCTAGCTCCTTGAAACTTGACCAAATGAAGTAGTTCTAAATTCTATCTCTATGGTTTGTTTCCTCTTTAAGTACCCCATGCAGAGACTGGCGAAAAACACTTTTGTTTGAAAGGGGTTGCCAAGCTTCCAAAAAACTACTAGTTTGCTGAAATCTCAGCAAACATTTTTTTCACCAAATCTTGATGATACTTGGTGGTAATGATCAGTTCACTAATCCCACTTGGCTGCCCAATTTTTATTCTTCTAGGTTGAAGCATTCGTTTTCAGGAACAGTTTGAATTTTTAGGTTTCACTTTGTTTTCTCCTACATAGATAGCTGTGTTTGGAATTATAAATCAAACACGGTTTGTGCTAGCTCCTTGAAACTTGACCAAATGAAGTAGTTCTAAGTTCTATCTCTATGGTTTGTTTCCTCTTGAAGTACCCCATGCAGAGACTCTCGAAAAACACTTTCGTTTGAAAGGGGTTGCCAAGCTTCCAAAAAACTACTAGTTTGATGAAATCTCAGCAAACATTTTTTCACCAAATCTTGATGATACTTGGTGGTAATCATCAGTTCACTTGCCCCACTTGGCTGCCCAATTTTCACTCTTCTAGGTTCAAGCGTTCGTTTCCAGTAACACTTTGAATTTTTAGGTTTCACTCGGTTTTCTCCTACATAGATAGCTGTGTTTGGAATTCTAAATCAAACACGGTTTGTGCTAGCTCCTTGGAACTTGACGAAATGAATTAGTTCTAAGTTCTATCTCTATGGTTTGTTTCCTCTTGAAGTACCCCATGCAGAGACTGGCGAAAAACACTTTCGTTTGAAAGGGGTTGCCAAGCTTCCAAAAAACTACTAGTTTGCTGAAATATCAGAAACATTTTTTCACCAAATCTTGATGATACTTGGTGGTAATGATCAGTTCACTAAGCCCACTTGGCTGCCCAATTTTCACTCTTCTAGGTTCTAGCGTTCGTTTCCAGTAACACTTTGAATTTTTAGGTTTCACTCTGTTTTCTCCTACATAGATAGCTGTGTTTGGAATTCTAAATCAAACACGGTTTCTGCTAGCTCCTTGAAACTTGACCAAATTAAGTAGTTCTAAGTTCTATCTCTATGGTTTGTTTCCTCTTGAACTACCCCATGCAGAGACTGGCGAAAAGCACTTTCGTTTGAAAGGGGTTGCCAAGCTTCCAAAAAAGTACTAGTTTGCTGAAATCTCAGCAAACATTTTTTCACCAAATCTTGATGATACTTGGTGGTAATGATCAGTTCACTAAGCCCACTTGGCAGCCCAATTTTCACTCTTCTAGGTTCAAGCGTTCGTTTCCAGTAACACTTTGAATTTTTAGGTTTCACTCTCTTTTCTGCTATATAGATAGATGTATTTGAAACTCTAAATCAAACACGGTTTGTGCTAGCTCCTTGAAACTTGACCAAATGAAGTAGTTCTAAGTTCTAACTCTATGGATTGTTTCCTTGAAGTACCCCATGCAGAGACTGGCGAAAAACACTTTCGTTTGAAAGGGGTTGCCAAGCTTCCAAAAAACTACTAGTTTGCTGAAATCTCAGCAAACATTTTTTCACCAAATATTGATGATACTTGGTGGTAATGATCAGTTCACTAATCCCACTTGGCTGCCCAATTTTTATTCTTCTAGGTTGAAGCATTCGTTTCCAGTAACAGTTTGAATTTTTGGGTTTCACTCTGTTTTCTCCTACATAGATAGCTGTGTTTGGAATTCTAAATCAAACACGGTTTGTGCTAGCTCCTTGAAACGTGACCAAATGAAGTAGTTCTAAGTTCTATCTCTATGGTTTGTTTCCTCTTGAAGTACCCCATGCAGAGACTGGAGAAAAGCACTTTCGTTTGAAAGGGGTTGCCAAGCTTCCAAAAAACTACTAGTTTGCTGAAATCTCAGCAAACATTTTTTCACCAAATCTTGATGATACTTGGTGGTAATGATCAGTTCACTAAGCCCACTTGGCTGCCCAACTTTCACTCTTCTAGGTTGAAGCGTTCGTTTCCAGTAACACTTTGAATTTTTAGGTTTCACTCTGTTTTCTCCTACATAGATAGCTGTGTTTGGAATTCTAAATCAAACACGGTTTGTGCTAGCTCCTTAAAACTTGACCAAATGAAGTAGTTCTAAGTTCTATCTCTATGGTTTGTTTCCTCTTGAAGTACCCCATGCAGAGACTGGCGAAAAGCACTTTCGTTTTAAAGGGTTGCCAAGCTTCCAAAAAACTACTAGTTTGATGAAATCTCAGCAAACATTTTGACCAAATCTTGATGATACTTGGTGGTAATCATCAGTTCACTTAGCCCACTTGGCTGCCCAATTTTCACTCTTCTAGGTTCAAGCGTTCGTTTCCAGTAACACTTTGAATTTTTAGGTTTCACTCGGTTTTCTCCTACATAGATAGCTGTGTTTGGAATTCTAAATCAAACACGGTTTGTGCTAGCTCCTTGAAACTTGACCAAATGAAGTAGTTCTAAGTTCTATCCCTATGGTTTGTTTCCTTGAAGTACCCCATGCAGAGACTGGCGAAAAACACTTTCGTTTGAAAGGGTTGCCAAGCTTCCAAAAAACTACTAGTTTGCTGAAATCTCAGCAAACATTTTTTCACCAAATATTGATGATACTTGGTGGTAATGATCAGTTCACTAATCCCACTTGGCTGCCCAATTTTTATTCTTCTAGGTTGAAGACTTCGTTTCCAGTAACAGTTTGAATTTTTGGGTTTCACTCTGTTTTCTCCTACATAGATAGCTGTGTTTGGAATTCTAAATCAAACACGGTTTGTGCTAGCTCCTTGAAACTTGACCAAATGAAGTAGTTCTAAATTCTATCTCTATGGTTTGTTTCCTCTTTAAGTACCCCATGCAGAGACTGGCGAAAACACTTTTGTTTGAAAGGGGTTGCCAAGCTTCCAAAAACTACTAGTTTGCTGAAATCTCAGCAAACATTTTTTCACCAAATCTTGATGATACTTGGTGGTAATGATCAGTTCACTAATCCCACTTGGCTGCCCAATTTTTATTCTTCTAGGTTGAAGCATTCGTTTTCAGTAACAGTTTGAATTTTTAGGTTTCACTTTGTTTTCTCCTACATAGATAGCTGTGTTTGGAATTCTAAGTCAAACACGGTTTGTGCTAGCTCCTTGAAACTTGACCAAATGAAGTAGTTCTAAGTTCTATCTCTATGGTTTGTTTCCTCTTGAAGTACCCCATGCAGAGACTCTCGAAAAACACTTTCGTTTGAAAGGGGTTGCCAAGATTCCAAAAAACTACTAGTTTGATGAAATATCAGCAAACATTTATTCACCAAATCTTGATGATACTTGGTGGTAATCATCAGTTCACTTGCCCCACTTGGCTGCCCAATTTTCACTCTTCTAGGTTCAAGCGTTCGTTTCCAGTAACACTTTCAATTTTTAGGTTTCACTCGGTTTTCTCCTACATAGATAGCTGTGTTTGGAATTCTAAATCAAACACGGTTTGTGCTAGCTCCTTGGAACTTGACGAAATGAAGTAGTTCTAAGTTCTATCTCTATGGTTTGTTTCCTCTTGAAGTACCCCATGCAGACACTGGCGAAAAACACTTTCGTTTGAAAGGGGTTGCCAAGCTTCCAAAAAACTACAAGTTTGCTGAAATATCAGAAACATTTTTTCACCAAATCTTGATGATACTTGGTGGTAATGATCAGTTCACTAAGCCCACTTGGCTGCCCAATTTTCACTCTTCTAGGTTCAAGCGTTCGTTTCCAGTAACACTTTGAATTTTTAGGTTTCACTCTGTTTTCTCCTACATAGATAGCTGTGTTTGGAATTCTAAATCAAACACGGTTTCTGCTAGCTCCTTGAAACTTGACCAAATTAAGTAGTTCTAAGTTCTATCTCTATGGTTTGTTTCCTCTTGAACTACCCCATGCAGAGACTGTCGAAAAGCACTTTCGTTTGAAAGGGGTTGCCAAGCTTCCAAAAAAGTACTAGTTTGCTGAAATCTCAGCAAACATTTTTTCACCAAATCTTGATGATACTTGGTGGTAATGATCAGTTCACTAAGCCCACTTGGCAGCCCAATTTTCATTCTTCTAGGTTCAAGCGTTCGTTTCCAGTAACACTTTGAATTTTTAGGTTTCACTCTCTTTTCTGCTATATAGATAGATGTGTTTGAAACTCTAAATCAAACACGGTTTGTGCTAGCTCCTTGAAACTTGACCAAATGAAGTAGTTCTAAATTCTATCTTTATGGTTTGTTTCCTCTTTAAGTACCCAATGCAGAGACTGGCGAAAACCACTTTTGTTTGAAAGGGGTTGCCAAGCTTCCAAAAAACTACTAGTTTGCTGAAATCTCAGCAAACATTTTTTCACCAAACCTTGATGATACTTGGTGGTAATGATCAGTTCACTAATCCCACTTGGCTGCCCAATTTTTATTCTTCTAGGTTGAAGCATTCGTTTTCAGTAACAGTTTGAATTTTTAGGTTTCACTTTGTTTTCTCCTACATAGATAGCTGTGTTTGGAATTCTAAATCAAACACGGTTTGTGCTAGCTCCTTGAAACTTGACCAAATGAAGTAGTTCTAAGTTCTATCTCTATGGTTTGTTTCCTTGAAGTACCCCATGCAGAGACTGGCGAAAAACACTTTCGTTAGAAAGGGGTTGCCAAGCTTCCAAAAAACTACTAGTTTGCTGAAATCTCAGCAAACATTTTTTCACCAAATATTGATGATACTTGGTGGTAATGATCAGTTCACTAATCCCACTTGGCTGCCCAATTTTTATTCTTATAGGTTGAAGCATTCGTTTCCAGTAACAGTTTTGAATTTTTGGGTTTCACTCTGTTTTCTCCTACATAGATAGCTGTGTTTGGAATTCTAAATCAAACACGGTTTGTGCTAGCTCCTTGAAACTTGACCAAATGAAGTAGTTCTAAGTTCTATCTCTATGGTTTGTTTCCTCTTGAAGTACCCCATGCAGAGACTGGCGAAAAGCACTTTCGTTTGAAAGGGTTGCCAAGCTTCCAAAAAACTACTAGTTTGCTGAAATCTCAGCAAACATTTTTTCACTAAATCTTGATGATACTTGGTGGTAATGATCAGTTCACTAAGCCCATTTGGCTGCTCAATTTTCACTCTTCTATGTTCAAGCGTTCGATTCCAGTAACACTTTGAATTTTTAGGTTTCACTCTGTTGTCTCCTACATAGATAGCAGTGTTTGGAATTCTAAATCAAACACAGTTTGTGCTAGCTTCTTGAAACTTGACCAAATGAAGTAGTTCTACGTTCTATCTCTACGGTTTGTTTCCTCTTGAAGTACCCCATGCAGAGACTGGCGAAAAACACTTTCGTTTGAAAGGGGTTGCCAACCTTCCAAAAAACTACTAGTTTGCTGAAATCTCAGCAAACATTTTTTCTCCAAATCTTGATGATACTTGGTGGTAATGATCAGTTCACTAAGCCCACTTGGCTTCCCAACTTTCACTTTTCTAGGTTCAAGCGTTCGTTTCCAGTTACACTTTGAATTTTTAGGTTTCACTCGGTTTTCTCCTACATAGATAGCTGTGTTTGGAATTCTAAATCAAACACGATTTTTGCTAGCTCCTTGAAACTTGACCAAATGAAGTAGTTCTAAGTTCTATCTCTATGGTTTGTTTCCTCTTGATGTTCCCCATGCAGAGACTGGCGAAAAGCACTTTCGTTTGAAAGGGTTGCAAAGCTTCCAAAAAACTACTAGTTTGCTGAAATATCAGCAAACATTTTTTCACTAAATCTTGATGATACTTGGTGGTAATGATCAGTTCACTAAGCCCACTTGGCTGCTCAATTTTCACTCTTCTAGGTTCAAGCGTTCGTTTTCAGTAACACTTTGAATTTTTAGGTTTCACTCTGCTTTCTCCTACATAGATAGCAGTGTTTGGAATTCTAAATCAAACACAGTTTGTGCTAGCTTCTTGAAACTTGACCAAATGAAGTAGCTCTAAGTTCTATCTCTACGGTTTGTTTCCTCTTGAAGTACCCCATGCAGAGACTGGCGAAAAACACTTTCGTTTGAAAGGGGTTGACAAGCTTCCAAAAAACTACTAGT